>NC_047119.1:28785215-29010215 GCF_902500255.1 Thalassophryne amazonica
TGTGAGGGGATTAGCAAGCAAGAGGTCAGGGAGGCAGAGAACGGTCCAAAAACACAAGAAACGATCACAAGCAAAGTGTCCAAAACAGCAGGCAAAATGTAAACAATCACAGGAAAACAAAGTTTGGCAACAAAAAGCCATACACTGAAAATGAGAGCGAGAAAGAGGGTAAAAGCACACAACACTTAGACAGCAGATGGGAGGAACAGAGGGGTATAAATACACACTGAGGTAATCACACACATGAGACACAGTTGAGGTAAACTCTAATTGACAACAGTTGGGTAGAGACACAGGAAGAAAGTTAACAAAATACACAAGGAAACCATGACCACCAAAATAAAACAGGAACAATTAACTACAATAAATACAGAAACAAAACCATGATAAATAAACACAGGAATGAAACACAGAATAAAACCAGACTACAATAACTCAGGAACTAAAGTGCAGAACATTTAAATGAACACCAAAGACATGGAACAAAGACAGCACACAGAGATGAAAACCCACAGGGACCCCAAACAATATCAACACTAGGAACAGTCACAAGGGGGAGCCAAAAGACAAGGATAGACATAGACAGGGATCGACACTCTGGGTGTGGACCAACAGTTAGTTTTTTTTTTCTCATTAACCTTATGGTTTGAGTTTATCAACTGGTGTGTTTCAATGTTGTATTGTTTAAGTTCAAGCTGTTCTTATTTGTACATTTTTTTGTAGTTGCATATTTTATGTATTTTTTTAATTGATTTTGTTTTGCATTTTATGCATTCTTTTAACTAGATTTTTAATTTTTTTTGCATCTTTTATGTATCCTTTTCTTCTCAGATTTATTTTAATTTTTGCCTGTATCTAGGATTTTTGTTTTTATATTGCATGTTTTTCATGTATCCCTTTCAATTTTTTTTTAAGGTTTTTGCATGTATGTACACATTTTACTTGATTTTATTTTTAGTTTAACTTTATTGCACTATTATTCCCTGTTGTTAAACACTTCATAAAATTTTTTGGAAAGTTCTAAATGCAGGAAATTTGTTGTGTTATTGCTATTGTTTTAACATAACTGATGAAAACTACAGTTGCAAAGATTGATGAGACACTTCTCCTACCTAACATTTCAAGCAATAATTTCAGTTGTTCATAATTAAAATTGAATTTCTTCTTCTTCTTCTTCTTCTTCTTCTTCTTATTATTATTATTATTATTATTATCATTATTATGTTATTATTCAATAATTACACTGACAAAGTGGCCACATTTGAATTTTCTGGAGGCCATTAAAAGAAATCAAACCCACTAATTATATGAAAGCATATATCGGTTTTCACTCCAAATTAAAAGATTTTCTGTAATCCTTGAGACTATAGTGTCCTCTTGTGGAGGCTGTAGAACATGAATTAATAATACTGAAAATTACTTTTGAGTTTCTGAATTTGACTGGACATACATTGTCATAAGTTTCTTTAGAATCCATTCCAAAGTTTTCTTGGACAGAGTTTAGAGAAATTTAATAATATTCTTTTAATATTTTTGCCTTTAAAGTATCTATTTTTAGATTTCAGTGTGGGCTATAAAGACATTCAGCATCTGACTGCAATGTTAATTTAAAATCAGTGTAAAGGGTTTTTTTATTTGTAGGATTCTGCATCACAATGAAACGCTGTGTAGAATATAAGTAGACTTCACGGACTGTCCACAGTCGGTACTGGAGAGAGAAAGAGAGGAGGGCCGAGCGGGGCTCTGCCCTCAGAACCAAACCACAAGATCAACAAGGGCAAAGCTGTTTGTTCTTTGCCTCCATCAACAACCTGTTCTCCTTTAATGAGAGAATCACCTCTGGATACCTCGAGGCGTTCACAGGTGTCCCATACTAAGGAGGCGTCACATTTCATCTGATCACTCTGTGGATCTAAACCGGCTCAAATTTAGCGATGATCGTTTCATTATTCTCCAGCTCTCTGAGTGTCCTGCTGCTGACGTTGACTGCTCTGAGTGCAGGCAGTCCCATCAGGTCTCCTGAGAGCCAGCACACGGCATCGGCCCCCGGGGATATCGGTGATAATCCGCCACTTGGTGTTCAGGATTTTCTGAGCCAGTTTCTGTCCACACTGAATCTGACAGATCTGAGGCCCCAGCCCAGGCCCGCGGCCACCTCACCGGACCCACCAGAGTACATGCTGGAGCTGTACAACCAGTTTGCCAGGGACTACACTGCCGTCACTTCAGCCAGCATCATCCGCAGTTTCAAGAACCAAGGTACAAAATGTATATTCCCCACTTCAAAACATTAAGCAACATCTTGCAATGAAATTTTTAAACTTTTTTTTGCAAATCTTTTGAAGCATGTTTTGGTTTTTGAGACAGTGTGATTTTTCAGTGAAAATATGATCTAAAGCATACCTATACAACTGAAACATGTCAACATGTATATTTATATTTTATAAATTGTGTAACTCAGCCTTGTGACACTGCTTAAGGAAGACGGTCTTTTCTACATGCTTCAAAAGATCATTAACTCATAGTTCAGCAAATACAAAAAACTGCAATTTGAGATATTAAAACTCAATTTTTTTGACATTTTAATTTCAGATTCTTCCCCTTACAGTGTAACAGTCCGGGGTGTCAAGATCCACCCTTTACTCTTCAACATCTCCACCCCCCACCATGAACACATAACAGTTGCTGAGCTTCGCCTTTTCACTCTGGTCCAGAAGGCCCAAAGACCAAATACTGGTCTCAACTGCAAGGTGACCGTCTACAAAATACGAGAGGATGTGGTGGACCAAAGAGGTGGGCAAAGAAGGGAGAAGGAGGGATAAAGAGGAAGTGGTGGAGATGAAGGACTTGGAGAAAGTGGTGACAAAGCACATTCATGCCAGGGATAACTCCTGGGTGTCATTTGACCTGACGCATGTCGTTACACTCTGGCAGAAATCGCCGACCACAAGTCACAGACTGGAGGTTCATATTGCAAATTCTGGGTCAGAGGATGGGGTCACAGCAGAGGACGTAGACCTGATTGGTATCGTCAGAAGGTCGGAGGAAAGCCACAACGCAGTGATGATTGTATTCTCGGATGATCAGAGCAGGGAACACAAACAGGATAAGCAGGAGCTCAGTCACATGATCGGGCATGAGAGTGACCTTTATGGAAGCATGGGGCGGAATCAGCCCGCTCTGATGGGGCGTGCTAATCTCCACAGCGACCATGCAAAACACGATGACCTGCAGTCCAACATTATCTATGAGACGCCACCCCGAATCCGTCGCAATGCCAAAAGCGAGCCGTGCAAGAGGACGTCGCTCTTTGTGAATTTTAAAGACATCGGCTGGGACTCGTGGATCATCCAGCCGGAGGGCTACGAGGCATACAGGTGTAAAGGCGTGTGCAACCCACCTATGACCTCTGAGGTCTCACCTACCAAACACGCCATAGTCCAGACTCTGCTAAGCGTAAAGAATCCGGAGGGAGCGTCACGTGCCTGCTGCGTGCCCACAAAGCTGGAGCCTATCTCACTCCTTTACTATGACAGTGAGGTTGTCACTTTCAACCACAAGTACGAGGGGATGGTGGTGGCAGAGTGTGGATGCAGATAGTCCTGAAACGGATCTTATAGCACGCAGCAGCAGACTGTGCACTGAGGGACACTGAAAAATAACTTAGACTTAAGCAGTATTATGCAATACTCTCTCTCTCTCTCTCTCTCTCTCTCTTTCTATCTACCTATCTATCTCCAAATCAGAAAACCTTGGTACAACATGGAAAATGGATAAAACCAAACTAAGACAAGAAAAAAAGAAGAGACAAAAAACAAACAAACCCTGCAGTGAGTCTTACATTTGCTTTGACTTTTATTTCATTGCAGACGGCAGGAACCCAAGATATTTCTTGGTTTGTGTGTTCAGCTTCATTTAATTTGTTAATATACATCCATTCCTGCATTTCAGGCCTGCGCCACATTCCAAAAAACGTTGGGATGCTAAAGCACGTATCACTTTGTAAATGGACTGCATTTATATAGCGCTTTTCCATCTGCATCAGACGCTCAAAGTGCTTTACAATTATGCCTCACATTCACCCATTCACACAAACACAGTGATGTCAGGGAGCTCCCGTGCATGGTGCTCACTACACTCCGGGAGCAACTAGGGGATTAAGGACCTTGCTCAAGGGCCCTTAGTGATTTTCTGACCTGGCTGGAATTTGAACTGAGGCTCATCTGGTCTGAAGCCCAAAGCTTAACCACCAGACCATCACCTCCCCTTTGTAATATTGCCATTTCATATCACAACAGTGAAAAGATGTTTTGGCTTTGAGGATGACAAGCGATGAAGTGTTTCAGGTGTCATTTTGTCCCATTCTCCCTGCAACACATCTTAAGGTGTGTAACAGAACAGGGACATTGTAGTTCCATTTTTTGTTTCAAAACTGTCCACACATTCCCTATTGGGGACAGTTCAGGAGTGCAGGCTGGCCAGTCCAGTGTCCATACCCTCTTCTCCTACAGCTATGTCTGTGTAATGTGTGCAGAATATTTTGCATTGTCTTGTTTTAAAATGCACAGAAGTTACAGGAAAAAATGTCTTCTTGAAGGCACCACATTTCTCTAAAATCTCAGTGTACTTTTCTGCATTAATGCTACAATCACAGAAGTAAAAATTATATTTTCCAAGTGCACTGACACAACCTCACACCATGACAGACCTTGGCTTTTTGACTTTTTGTTAATAGCCCGGATGGTCCTTTTGGTCTTTGAAGCACTTGGCATCCATTTGTTTCAAAAAATATGTGGAATACTGATACATCTGACCACAATACATGTTGACACTGTGTGATATGCAACCCAGATGCCTCAGAGCCAAGAGAAGTTGGTATCACTTCTGGACAAGGTTAGCATCAGGCTTCTTTTTTGCAGAGTAAACTTTTAAGTGGCATACATGTGAATGCAACTCCATATTGTATTGCCTGATGAAGGTTTCCCACAGTAATCCCTTGCCCACGTGGTTATATCAGCTATTGATGAATGATGGTTCTTAATGCAGTGCTGTCAGAAGGATTGGAGATCTTGGGTGTTTTTTTAAATCTTATAACTCACCGTAAATTTCCCCCGATCCAACTTTTTTAGAATGTGTTGCAGGCCTTAAATGCAGGAATGGAAGTATAATAACAAATAAAATGAAGCTGACCAAACAAAACATGAAACATTTTGGGTTCATACTGTCTGTAATGAAGTAGAAGTAAAAGTAAATATAAGACTCATTGCACTTTTTTAAAATTTGAATTTTCCATACCATACCAACATTTTCTGATTTGGGTTGCATCTATCTATCTATATATGTTTGCCCCCACATGATCTATACATCTATACCCCACATATAAGCTACTCTGATGTAAAATAAGAAAATCAGACTTTGGACAAAAATATTGTTTTAGGGATGTAAATTTGCAATTGCTTAAAGATAAATCGAATTGTTTATCTGAATGTTTTCATGCTGCAATAACTGTGTGGGCCCAAAGTCTATTTACCAACAGGCCACAAGCCAGTTTCTAGGTTCTCCCAGTGGGGCCAATAGAACAATAAAGGTCAGATACACCATCAAAGTGGAAATGTGAACCCCAAAGTTGGAAATGATTTATAAAATGTGATATGCATTTCTTTTTTAAATTGTATATTGTACAAACAAGCACTTTTTAAAAGTTAGTTAGTCAGTCATAGATAAGGCATCTATGATAGATCAGTCATTGAGGCATGCCATGCGCCGTACACTACTAGCTCATAGGCATTATCGGCACAGAGGATTGAGACTACTAGTTTAGAGTGTAAAGCACCTCTACCCTAATGTATGCTGAGATTGCTCCAGTGTAATAAAGCTTCAATTTTTGTACTACACTGAAACACAATCAGTATCATGTATAGAGCTTTGAAATTGTTGTTGCAAATCTTACTGATCATTTTATGGCACTTATGGGTTTTTTTTTTTTTTGTTTTTTTGTTTTCTGAATTTTGGGATGTGTTAAATAATTCTGTTGAACTGACAGAAACAGGTCTTCTGGTGATGGATGTATGGCCTTAGTGCTATACAGTAATGCACAAAATGAAAAGAAAGAAAGTGAAATGAAGGTTCGGAAAGAAACACGTGCACAATTGTTGCCCAGTAAAGAGTTGTGTTGAATTGCTTTTTGAGAAATTGCTTTTCTGTTATTATAGGTGAGATAAAAGGTTCAGAAGTGCTCCAATGACATCTCTGACAATAAGATCAGACTCTTTCAGGAATGTGTGCTTCAATGTTTAGCCAGAAAAAAGAGTTACTCCAAGAAAGAAGATTTCATGGTCAGAATCTGACAGTGGAAAGTGTTTTTGAAAAGCTTATTTTATTTGTGAGGTTACTGGAATATATATTAAACGAAATAAACTTTCCACCCAGCATCTTCTCTTTTTATCAGTCACAGAAGCAGTTAAATACGCTTGTTTCCAATGCGGAAGGTTTGGAAAAACCTGTTGTATAATATGCGTTGATTCTGTGCTTTCTATCTTGTAGAGTCACTGTGTGACTTCAGTTTTAAATGGAGCTGATGGTTTACCTGCTTTGATTTATCCTTATTCAATAAAGGTACATCGTGTTACTCCTTGATGTGTATTTCTGTTTATATGGGATGTGTATTTTATATGTAGTCTATGGGAAACTGTAAATTATCCAATGATTGCAACATCATCTAAAATCATCATTTATCTAAAATGATTGAAGTTAATGATCACAAGTGTTTTAATAATGACAGCGGGTCTAGTTGAATATGATAACAATAGCGGGGAGTGGAATAACTATTGGTTTTTGTTTGGGGTGACTGCTGACTGAGATATGGGATGAGGTTAAATACATCCTGGAACTTAGTCTGGTCTGGAGCAGGCAAGCTCCACAGAATCAATCTATCCCACTTTTGTGCAAGTGGATCATGGATAAATTGAGCAATGATAACCACGATATCCTGGCTTAATCCCTGAAACCTCAGCCCCACCGAATAATAAGCCATGAATAATGAGCCACGCATGGGTGTATCAGTGATTATTCGAAGAATGATCCACATTTTAAGCTATCACATATCCGCTACTAAGGCACCTCAATGTACCGCGCATGTGCCAAGTATCAGCCTCTAGAGAACCACGACTGACCTGTCAGTTGAGCCCCGGCCAGCCTCGAATGGCTTGTGTTGCCACATATGATCCACAGCAAGCCTCATATGATCCATGTAGTGCCATGTAATGCAACGTTGGTGCACGTTTAGGCATGGGTTTGGTCAAAACCTCCAGCCCTCTCACACATGGTCCCTTTAAAGTGTAGGTTTTCAATTCACAGCAACCATTCAAGATTTCGTCACATTTTTTAAAAGCAGTCCAAAAAAGACGCTCCTGTACAGTCCGGCCAGTGTGCACATCCGTGCGCCAGGCTGTTCACCTGTGTTCCAGGATCATTAATTGCAGCAGTTCTGTGTGTTCACCCAGCTGTGTGTGACCAATAAATAAATAAATAAATAAATAAATAAAAACACAAAACACATCCATAACCAGACTAGCTAGAACTGAACCATGGGTTCCTGGAGAGTTGCCTCTGTGCTTCTTCTCACTGGCTTTATTTCTTCTGCAGCTTACAGTCATTTTGATACCGGTGATACAACTTTTAAATTTGTGTTCCGCCGGTATTGTCTGCAAAATCGCTCTTTCATGAGCTCGCGTTCTGCGTAAATGCTCATCTTGAATGTGAGTCTGCGTGCCTCATCTGATCCATTATAATAACATCGTAAATCTATCATAAACATACTTTTACAGCTATTTATAAAGAAGGAAAGGACAACAAAGCTATTACAATATAAACATTACAAATACTTACCTTTTAAGCTGTTCCAAATATGTTCTCCATCTCAGCGCACGAGACAGAGAGAGGAAAAAAGCTCCAAATGTCCTCTGTGATTCCAGACGCAATTAGTGTTTTCAACATCCAAGCTCTGACAGAAAATGATTAATCCGCTACAAAATAATTATTTTACATACGGCAGGTGGAACTGTAGTGCGCAAGAGGGCTGAGCCGAAATAGTCTGTCCTGTCCTCATAGCTGCCAGGTGCCCGGATAATGGGCTTTTAACAGCCTCGTCCTCACTACAAACATGCCTCTAAAATCCTCGTTTGCCCTCGTAGTAAAGGCCCACTGATACAAGCATGCCTTTGATTCACGCAATAGCACGACCTGTGTCGTGCTGTGTCGTGCTGGAGAGTAAACTCCTCTTTAACAGGTGCAGACAGGACACGAGAGGGGTGCCAGTGCATGCTACTGCACACAGAAAATTTTGAAATGTTCTAAAAATCTTTCACGCATAAATATCGTGCTATGTGGCGCGATCTAATCTCCAACACTATGTGCAGCTCATCAAGTGGAGAAAAGAAAAAGTGAACAGAGCAAGTGGTGACGTCAGCGGATCGCATCAGAGCACAGCTCGTCTGAAGGATTATAACAAGAACTTAAATCCGTTATAAACATATTTAACAGCTGCACACAAGAAGGAAAGAACACGCAACTGTTTAATCAAGCCATGACAATGTAAACATGACAAATAATTACTTTTTTAGACAGCTCAAAAAGCTTTCTGCAGGTAGTTAGGTACGCACGCACGAACGGCTCCGGCTGCAGCCTCCTCTGTGATTCAGGATGCGATTAGAGCCATTTTCAATGGACAATTTGCAGAAAAAAAAAGATTAATCCTCCACAAAATAATTTTTTTATATTTTATATACACAGCATCCAGCGCAGAGCATGTGGCAGCCGGTAGAACAAATAACGGCGTCCAGCTGGGATCACAGCAGGTGGGATCGTCACAACGACGTTCGTGCTATTGTATGAGTCACAGGGGTGCTCGTGTCAGTGCACCTTAACTCGTACACAAACTGCCTCAGGCTGTTGTTGCTAAATTTTGAACTTCGTGAAATTAGCGCCACGCTCAGAGATGAGCCTCGTTAGCCGAATATTCTGCCTCTACGAGCCTCACGGAGCCACTATTCTCCCACGATTGTTGAATAACTGGACTTGTACAAAAAAAAAAAAACATGCTACGTGGCTCATTATTCATCCTTCATTATTCGGTGGGACCAGGGCTTTCTCCTACTTTTGTGCAACAAACCTGCTCTTCTTTAAAGAATAAAACCTGGATATAAACTGTCTGAATCATAGTTTCAGTCATTCTTTCCTGTTTCACTGTGAGGCTGTGTGCACTGAAGATGATCCTTTATGGCTAAGTTGCTCCATTGCTTTAATGAGCATTTTGCGCTAACGTTTGGTGTTTACAAATGATCATGTGATGGTTTGTAAACAGTAAACAGCTTGTACAGTTTGTAAATGTTCCATGAAAACTATTAACTTTTGTTTCCATGTGAATGTGTGAACCCCTCCTCTCCTATCGCTCATGCTCTTACCCCCTCCTCCAGTCCCCTCTACTCTCCTTGATTCAAGCACCTTGTCTGGTTTAGTGTTTCCCCTGTTGAGGAAACAGAGTTTTTATGGAAACACAAAGCCTTTAATCTGTAAAATAAACTGTTAATTTCTGAATGTAACAACAGCTATGGACACAAGAGGAACTGTGGATTATTTAATGAAAGATTTTGATGAAGTTTTTTCTTTTACTCAGAGGAAGAGAGACAGGCCCCTCAGA
Organism: Thalassophryne amazonica; assembly: GCF_902500255.1. NCBI lineage: Eukaryota > Metazoa > Chordata > Actinopteri > Batrachoidiformes > Batrachoididae > Thalassophryne > Thalassophryne amazonica. The sequence goes on from NC_047119.1 coordinate 28,794,913, forward strand.
CAAGGCCAGGCCGATAAACGATCGACCCCTACCTTTGACCCTAATGACCTTGACCCCAGTGTTTGAACAAATTTAACCTCACCTGGGAAATTCCAGAACCCACCTCCATATGAGTGCCAAGTTTGGTGAACACGGGAGTACAAAAATCATAATTTTGACCATTGGCCTCTGTGACCTTGACCATTGTCAAAAGAAACCTGTACAGGACAATTCTGGGGTGACTGTCATCCACCGTGTCAAGATTGGTGGAGATAACCAAAAGGACCTGGGAAGAGTAGAAAAACAAACAGATAAATCAAAATTTGATCTTCAACCCCAATTACTTTAAACTTTGCCAAAACAAACCCCTTAAGGGCAATTTGGGTGTAAACTTACATGTACACGAAACAAAAACAAAACAAAAGAAACTGACAATCAAGTTCATTTCAAGCAACATGTAAGTTCAACCACATCCTTCAATCATCCAGCAAGTGGCAGGTAGGTCTAAGGGATATGAAATGAACAAAACAAAGTTCCTTTTAGTCTTTTGTGGGTGCATCAAACTTTGCAAAATTCTAATTATATTCTTCATTTGCTCACTGCATTTTACATGACTCAAAGGGATGGTTTGGAAAAGCCTCTGCAAGAGGATGTGGTGCATTTTGCTGTGAAGTATTGCCGACAGAGAAATGTAACACAGTAATGATGTATTATTTTTAAACCTGGACTCTCTTACATTCAATTTAAATTGAAAACAATCCATCTCCATAAATTGTTTTTTGCATCCAGTAGAAATGCAAAAAGGTTCCATTTGTATCCATGTCCTGCAGTGTTTGGAGTCCTTGAGATGATTTAAAATTATGACTTGACTTTTTAAATTTTTTTGCAAGCCTCTCTTGCAGAACATGTCTGTTAGATGGCTTCCAACCATGAATGGATTTTCACAGTACACTAGAGGTCTTCAGGGCTTCTATTCTAAAAACATCAACAGCCAGTTTCTTTTGAAATTTCCATCACTGCAGAGAACAACTTTGTTATATTGTCTTAATCTCAAACCAAAAGGTCCAACAATAGAAAACTGAGCAATCTGTACATACCAAACTAATTGTAAGGTAAGCAGAATGCCCCCCATCACCCCGATCCCAGCTGTTAATCCCTCTGGCGTCACATGCCTGGCGAGCCTCTCTCTGCCTGCTTCCATGACACAGTGATAACAAGGTGTCAGAACCTGCAGGCTTGTAGACCGTCACTCAGGATGACACACCACTCCAAAGAGGCAGCATTCGTGAGAAGGTGGTGTCAGATTCCTGATCGCCAACACCGACATGCTCTATTGACACTCATGCCACCGGGTTGCTTGGTGACCGCAGAAACCTCCTACTTCCTTTTTCTGACATGCTAAAGCCCCTTATCAAGGCTGCAGCAAACTTATCCATCGCCACCCCGGTTTCTGTTAACACTCTGAAGTACATAAACAGCAGGTGTGGAACTTTCTAAAGTGATGCCATCCTCCCTCTGCACACTGATTTGCACATAGGGGAAATGTATAATGCTCATATGTGTACGACGCATCTCATGGTGTTTGATAATCATGTTTCATTTTAGGTATAACTAGATAATCCCTCACTAGAGTGCATTCTGCACAACAGGACCTTCACCATAGGAACATAACGCATATTCCAACCCTTCAGTCATGTGTTTGAGTGCTTGCAAGTCAAATCTGGGAGCATATGCTGGTCCTGTGTGTTGCCACATCCACAACACTACGCAACCACGTTGGATCCTAGATGGGAATCACCCAGGCAAATAACCGGTTCATCCCCAACTCTCAAAGTAGCCATCTATTTGTCCAGGTGAAATGGTGGTTGTCACTTTGCCTTGAACCAGCTGCTGGGGTCCTCAACACTGAGGCATCTGTGTGCTGGATCATGATTCATGCCCAGAGAAACACACCACATGGTCAAAATGTCATTATTTGGTTCCCTCACTGTACAAGTGACACTCTCATCTAAGTCTCCCTAAGTAAGCACTTGTTTGACACAGTCATTCTAGAGTTACTCAAGGATCCTTGGAAAAGAACCTGAATACCTGAGACATCTCAGTCATTGCTTTAGGTCACTGGTTAGGCCTCCAAGTTTCACAAGCAAGCATGAGGATCCTAAAGACTTGGAACTTCATTGCCCGAAAAAGACATCAGCATTGCCAAAAGCATCTCTACATTTGACCTGTCTTGCAACCTTGACAAAAAGTTTTTTTTTCTTGAATCTGTCAAGTGAAGTTTGGGAGTATGCGCTGGTGCTGTTGCAATACCCGCATCCACCATATCACTGACCCTCCCAAGAAACCCAGTACCAAAGACATACAACCATCACCGTAAAGTGCCAAAGTGCCAAAAATCTCACAACCATGCAGTAAGACAGGAAGCACCAGCACCATAAACACTTTGTTCACCTGCACCGATGTCAACATCACCAAACAACTCTGTCCAGTGACTTCATGACTCCATGAGCTTGTCTGAGGGGTCTCCTAATCTCAAAGGTCAAGGACGCAGAGACTAGAAAGTCACTGCCAAGATAAATTATTGTTTCTACAAATAACACTTATCACATGCAGATACATTTCAGATGGCAGAGAACAGGAAGTCGTTGAAAGCCTGGCTCTTAAACTTAAACCACTGGCTCTTAAGCTTGAACCAGGACAATCACAACCCAGACACTCCAATTCCTCACTCAGTTTCTCAGGGACTGCAATCAGGGCATCCATTGATTCCACAAACATCACAGCATTGTCTGTGAAACCAAAGTCAGTCAACCTTTTCTCACCAACAAAGGCACCCAGGCCGGTGGTTTCCACAACCCTACCCAACACCCAGTCAATGCAAGCACTGACCCAGAAGACATCCATGAAAAACACTAGTTTTCACCATAGACTGTATGGGTTTTCACTGGGGAAAATTCACAGTTTCTGCCTCAATACCGTACAGCACAGACAGGACAGTACCTGTGTATATGCATGCTATGATGTCCAGCAACTTCTTGGAGATCCTACAAATTTTCGGAATATCCCTGAAAAACTGAATTATGTGTTTGGATGTGCCCTACACTAAAATTTTATATGTTTTGTCTTCATCCATGCTCTACCCCCTTCCAACTTTTACAAAAGTGGCGTAATTGTGGCGATACACACTAAACAAGCCCATCAACTAACACTGGTGAAAGCATCACCTGATCTGCAGCGATAACTTGCTGAAAGACCAAAAAAATATATCTCTGCCAAGACACAGCAGTCCAAAAATGAATTTTTCGTTGAACTGAGCTACTTTTTCCACAAAATTTCTCTCAATCAGTTCCAACATTTTTGAGTTATTCTGCTGACAAGCATAACACAAAACCTTCTTGAGGCATAAACTGAAACAAATAACTTGTGAAGAGGAAGGATTGCCTTTTCTGTCTAGCAGATGCTCAAAGTGATTACAGTGCCTTACAACTAGGTGAACTGAGAAATACAGGTTCACTGCCCTTATCCAAGGACACAGACAGCTAGCATGAGTAGGATTAAAACCGAGGTCTACACCTTGTGCTTCGAGATAAAAAAAATTTAAGGATAAAAAAAAAAAAAAAAATGAGCATAGCATATGAGAAATGTGGGCCCAACCTGAATGATCAATGGTGCACAATGATTGAAAGTGCATAACGTGAGTGCATTTGGTGCGTGTCACACTCCACCTTGCTATTAAAACGATGCAGTATAGTGGCATAGATATGTGAAAAAGATGTTCACTTCTGGCAGAAAGTGTGAAATTTTGCATATGGGGTATTTTCAAATGCTGAACTCTGGTCTGATGATTGGGTCAGCTGCCATCTTCCATTATGACAGCCATTCCAATATGGCTGCTATGTTGAAACACTGATAGTCACTATCTTGGTTTCTAAAGGACACAAGTTACTGAAATTTGGTACACAAGGGTATTTTGATATGCTGAATTAATAATACAGTTATTAATACATAATAATTGATACATTTTTATTTATCTGAAAGAAAACAGTATGTTTCTCTAAACCTGGACTCGGATATCAATTGTAAAGAGTGTGGAGTACCTCAAGGTTCAATTCTGGGACCATTATTGTTCATAATATATATTAATGATTTTGCATCTGTTTCTACTACTACATTCCCTTTGTTGCTCGCTGATGATACTATTCTTTTTATTTCCAGCAAAGATATTGATAGTTTGGTTAGTACTTTAAATGATGATCTTTATAATTATTCAACCTGGTTCAAAGCCAATAGATTATCGTTAAATATAAAAAGTCTAATTTTATGTTATTTGCTGGCAATAAAAAATGTAATCATGGTGTAATGAAAATTAGCATTGATAATGAAATAATATCAAGGGTCTCATCTATATGTTTTTTGGGTGTGTGGATAGATGAGAAACTGTCTTGGAGAGAACATATTGATCATGTTTTTCCACATTTCCGATGTTCCGATTGCTTGCCTCTACTGGTGGTTGGCTCTCACTGCGGTATTGTATCACTTCCTGTTCCGGAGCACAGCGGTGTTTTGCTGTATCTGTTAGCTGTTTAATTTGCGCAGTTAGACTGATCGTTACCTAGATAACGATTTGTTTCACAGTGTAATCTTCATGTGCCTTAACTAAAGCACTCCCTCTGCTGAATCACCTCTAAATTATTTACACATTATTCACTTTGTGTGTTTTTAGGAATCCGCTAGCTTAGCGCAGCTACTAGCTCTTAGCTGGTTTAGCATGGCGGCTTCTCCTGTCTCTCTCGCACTTTTCTGCTCTGGGTGTGAAATGTTTAGTTATTCCTCGGCCTCCTTTAGCAGTAATGGTACTTGTAATAAGTGTAGCTTATTCGTAGCTTTGGAGGCCAGGCTGGGCGAATTGGAGACTCGGCTCCGCACCGTGGAAAATTCTACAGCTAGCCAGGCCCCTGTAGTCGGTGCGGACCAAGGTAGCTTAGCCGCCGTTAGTTTCCCTCTAGCAGATCCCGAGCAGCCGGGAAAGCAGGCCGACTGGGTGACTGTGAGGAGGAAGCGTAGCCCTAAACAGAAGCCCGCCAACCCGTTCACATTTCTAATCGTTTTTCCCCACTCGACGACACACCCACTGAGGATCAAACCCTGGTTATTGGCGACTCTGTTTTGAGAAATGTGAAGTTAGCGACACCAGCAACCATAGTCAATTGTCTTCCGGGGCCAGAGCAGGCGACATCGAAGGAAATTTGAAACTGCTGCAAAGGCTAAGCGTAAATTTGGTAAGATTGTAATTCATGTCGGCAGTAATGACACCTGGTTACGCCAATCGGAGGTCACTAAAATTAACACTGAATCGGTGTGTAACTTTGCAAAAACAATGTCGGACTCTGTAGTTTTCTCTGGGCCCCTCCCCAATCGGACCGGGAGTGACATGTTTAGCCGCATGTTATCCTTGAATTGCTGGCTGTCTGAGTGGTGTCCAAAAAATGAGGTGGGCTTCATAGATAATTGGCAAAGCTTCTGGGGAAAACCTGGTCTTGTTAGGAGAGACGGCATCCATCCCACTTTGGATGGAGCAGCTCTCATTTCTAGAAATCTGGCCAATTTTCTTAAATCCTCCAAACCGTGACTATCCAGGGTTGGGACCAGGAAGCAGAGTTGTAGTCTTACACACCTCTCTGCAGCTTCTCTCCCCCTGCCATCCCCTCATTACCCCATCCCCGTAGAGATGGTGCCTGCTCCCAGACCACCAATAACCAGCAAAAATCTATTTAAGCATAAAAATTCAAAAAGAAAAAATAATATAGCACCTTCAACTGCACCACAGACTAAAACAGTTAAATGTGGTCTATTAAACATTAGGTCTCTCTCTTCTAAGTCCCTGTTAGTAAATGATATAATAATTGATCAACATATTGATTTATTCTGCCTTACAGAAACCTGGTTACAGCAGGATGAATATGTTAGTTGAAATGAGTCAACACCCCCGAGTCACACTAACTGCCAGAACGCTCGTAGCACGGGCCGAGGCGGAGGATTAGCAACAATCTTCCATTCCAGCTTATTAATTAATCAAAAACCCAGACAGAGCTTTAATTCATTTGAAAGCTTGACTCTTAGTCTTGTCCATCCAAATTGGAAGTCCCAAAAACCAGTTTTATTTGTTATTATCTATCGTCCACCTGGTCGTTACTGTGAGTTTCTCTGTGAATTTTCAGACCTTTTGTCTGACTTAGTGCTTAGCTCAGATAAGATAATTATAGTGGGCGATTTTAACATCCACACAGATGCTGAGAATGACAGCCTCAACACTGCATTTAATCTATTATTAGACTCAATTGGCTTTGCTCAAAATGTAAATGAGTCCACCCACCACTTTAATCATATCTTAGATCTTGTTCTGACTTATGGTACGGAAATTGAAGACTTAACAGTATTCCCTGAAAACTCCCTTCTGTCTGATCATTTCTTAATAACATTTACATTTACTCTGCTGGACTACCCAGCAGTGGGGAATAAGTTTCATTACACTAGAAGTCTTTCAGAAAGCGCTGTAACTAGGTTTAAGGATATGATTCCTTCTTTATGTTCTCTAATGCCATATACCAACACAGTGCAGAGTAGCTACCTAAACTCTGTAAGTGAGATAGAGTATCTCGTCAATAGTTTTACATCCTCATTGAAGACAACTTTGGATGCTGTAGCTCCTCTGAAAAAGAGAGCTTTAAATCAGAAGTACTTGACTCCGTGGTATAACTCACAAACTTGCAGCTTAAAGCAGATAACCCGTAAATTGGAGAGGAAATGGCGTCTCACTAATTTAGAAGATCTTCACTTAGCCTGGAAAAAGTCTGTTGCTCTATAAAAAAGCCCTCCGTAAAGCTAGGACATCTTACTACTCATCACTAATTGAAGAAAATAAGAACAACCCCAGGTTTCTTTTCAGCACTGTAGCCAGGCTGACAAAGAGTCAGAGCTCTATTGAGCCGAGTATTCCTTTAACTTTAACTAGTAATGACTTCATGACTTTCTTTGCTAATAAAATTTTAACTATTAGAGAAATAATTACTCATAACCATCCCAAAGACGTATCGTTATCTTTGGCTGCTTTCAGTGATGCCGGTATTTGGTTAGACTCTTTCTCTCAGATTGTTCTGTCTGAGTTATTTTCATTAGTTACTTCATCCAAACCATCACATGTCTATTAGACCCCATTCCTACCAGGCTGCTCAAGGAAGCCCCTACCATTATTAATGCTTTGATCTTAAATATGATCAATCTATCTTTATTAGTTGGCTATGTACCCACAGGCTTTTAAGGTGGCAGTAATTAAACCATTACTTTAAAGCCATCACTTGACCCAGCTATCTTAGATAATTATAGGCCAATCTCCAACCTTCCTTTTCTCTCAAAATCTTGAAAGGGTAGTTGTAAAACAGCTAACTGATCATCTGCAGAGAATGGTCTATTTGAAGAGTTTCAGTCAGGTTTTAGAATTCATCATAGTACAGAAACAGCATTAGTGAAGGTTACAAATGATCTTCTTATGGCCTCAGACAGTGGACTCATCTCTGTGCTTGTTCTGTAGACCTCAGTGCTGCTTTTGATACTGTTGACCATAAAATTTTATTACAGAGATTAGAGCATGCCATAGGTATTAAAGGCACTGCGCTGCGGTGGTTTGAATCATATTTATCTAATAGATTACAATTTGTTCATGTAAATGGGGAATCTTCTTCACAGACTAAGGTTAATTATGGAGTTCCACAACGTTCTGTGCTAGGACCAATTTTATTCACTTTATACATGCTTCCCTTAGGCAGTATTATTAGACGGCATTGCTTAAATTTTCATTGTTACGCAGATGATACCCAGCTTTATCTATCCATGAAGCCAGAGGACACACACCAATTAGCTAAACTGCAGGATTGTCTTACAGACATAAGGACATGGATGACCTCTAATTTCCTGCTTTTAAACTCAGATAAAACTGAAGTTATTGTACTTGGCCCCACAAATCTTAGAAACATGGTGTCTAACCAGATCCTTACTCTGGATGGCATTACCCTGACCTCTAGTAATACTGTGAGAAATCTTGGAGTCATTTTTGATCAGAATATGTCATTCAAAGCGCATATTAAACAATTATGTAAGACTGCTTTTTTGCATTTACGCAATATCTCTAAAATTAGAAAGGTCTTGTCTCAGAGTGATGCTGAAAAAACTAATTCATGCATTTATTTCCTCTAGGCTGGACTTTTGTAATTCATTATTATCAGGTTGTCCTAAAAGTTCCCTGAAAAGCCTTCAGTTAATTCAAAATGCTGCAGCTAGAGTACTGACAGGGACTAGAAGGAGAGAGCATATCTCACCCATATTGGCCTCTCTTCATTGGCTTCCTGTTAATTCTAGAATAGAATTTAAAATTCTTCTTCTTACTTATAAGGTTTTGAATAATCAGGTCCCATCTTATCTTAGGGACCTCATAGTACCATATCACCCCAATAGAGCGCTTTTGCTCTCAGACTGCAGGCTTACTTGTAGTTCCTAGGGTTTGTAAGAGTAGAATGGGAGGCAGAGCCTTCAGCTTTCAGGCTCCTCTCCTGTGGAACCAGCTCCCAATTCAGATCAGGGAGACAGACACCCTCTCTACTTTTAAGATTAGGCTTAAAACTTTCCTTTTTGCTAAAGCTTATAGTTAGGGTTTGATCAGGTGACCCTCAACCATCCCTTAGTTATGCTGCTATAGACTTAGACTGCTGGGGGGTTCCCATGATGCACTGAGTGTTTCTTCTCTTTTGCTCTGTATGCACCACTCTGCATTTAATCATTAGTGATTGATCTCTGCTCCCCTCCACAGCATGTCTTTTTCCTGGTTCTCTCCCTCAGCCCCCACCAGTCCCAGCAGAAGACTGCCCCTCCCTGCGCCTGGTTCTGCTGGCGGTTTCTTCCTGTCAAAAGGGAGTTTTTTCCTTCCCACTGTCGCCAAGTGCTTGCTCACAGGGGGGTCGTTTTGACCGTTGGGGTTTTTACGTAATTATTGTATGGCCTTGCCTTACAATATAAAGCGCCTTGGGGCAACTATTTGTTGTGATTTGGCGCTATATAAATAAAATTGATTGAATTGATTGATTGATGTTTGTAAAAAATAACCAAGTCAATAATCATAAGCAAAATAAGATATTTAATACATCACAAATTTCTTTTAAACATTATATTATAGTTTAGTTATCCATATTTAAGTTATTGTAATACGGTATGGGGAAGGACCTTTGCAACATTTATAAACAAAATATTTCTTCTACAGAAAAAATTTGCTCGAATAGCTACTCGTTCGAAACCTGGTGCTCCAAGTGCACCTCTGTTTTTTAAATTGCAGCTCTTAAATATTTTCCATATAAATAGTTTTCTTGACTTGTACATTTGTTTTCAGAGCTCTCTATGATATTAAGTGGCCTTCCTTTATTTAATATTATTTTGTGCTTAACCATCAAATTCATAATTATCCAACCAGGTAGGCTGCACATTTGCATTTACCGCATAGAGCGACTCGTTATCAGCATCACATCAGATATCATGGCATTAAATCTTGGAATGATAATGTACATCTTGTGAATCCATCTTTCACCTTATATATGTATAAAAGTGGTCTAAAAGCAAAGATCCTGCAGGAGTATATACAATGATTTGTTTAATCTGGAAAAAATGGTGTAATTCCTTTGCATTCTGTTATGTTTGCTTTGTTGGGAGTGGATTCTTTATAAACCTTTGGCTTCAACCACTCCCTTGCACTTATTTATATTGTATTTTGTTTTCTCTACCTCTCTCTTTGGTTTGTTTTATGTATATACTTTATTTTATATCTGTTTTATTTTGTGCTAAATAAACAAATAAAAAAAAAAATCAAAAAATCAATTGTGTATGCAAATTTACATACTTTTTACTGGATGTGAACATCTCAGTAAATTTTTGTTACATATATATATATATGCAGTTAAGGAGTAAGGGAAGCCACCACTTAGACACCCACAACTCTGAATGAGTTTATGGGCTTTTGCCTGTTGCAATCAGCTTCATCATGGTAAAAAAAACAAACAAGCAAACAAACAACAACAAAAAAAAACAACTAATAATGAAGTGGCTTTATTTACACCATTTATATTTAATAAATGTGCACACAAGTTAAATAAAAATAGCAAACGCTTGTGATTTAGTTGCGCATGCGCAGTCGCAGCGTAGCAGGAGGGACTTTTTGTTGTTTTTTTTATTTTCGTGGCTAGCTAACTTGTAGCCGCATTGTTGTTAGCATTAGCGTAAAGAAATTTACAACTTTAAGTGCGATTCACGATACTAGTCTAATGGGCCACGACCTAAAATAATTGGTTTGGGCCTCTGTAGAATAATAGCTCAAATAGGAGTGTCTTATCACAAATGTATGTTGGCTGTTAGCTTATGTGCTATCTAGCTAGCAAAAATAATATTGACGCAAGCTAGTTGAGGCCAACGAGGTAACGTCGTAAAATTACATTAGTGAAGCCGCTCAGTTATCTTTTACATCTGGTAATAACTGCACCGTGCTGAGCAATCACGGTAAGGTTATGCTATTTTGGTGGTGAAATATTACCTGCGAGAGTAACTGAAGAAAATGTATTTGTAGCCCCAATGCTCATCAAAGCTAACTTTAGCTATAAGTATTATGAAAATGCACTTTAATCCTTTTAATTTTGTTCAGTCTTAGTCGTAATATATGAAACCAAGGTAAGAAATCTGAGTAAGTTTTAAATGTTATGCTTGTGTTTTGCCCAGTGCTCAGTTTTTGCGTGCACGAACGTGATATGAAGCTTTAATGCAGTGATCTTCAATTTTTAATGACCTCAAGCAAAATACCAAACCCCGGTGTATATCTTGTTTCCACTGCTGAAGAATAGGTGTGACGAGAAGGTAGGAAAGATGTAGTCTCAGCCATAATTATTTGAAAATAACCAGTTTTGTAATCTTGCTATATAAACCACCACAATGAAGATTAAATGGTAAAGATCTGCTTCCAGTGTTGTGGAACAGAGAAGGATTTTCAAACAAGAAGACAGATCAAATCCTAGGCTTGATTCTCCCACGTGCCTTCTGACACCAAAAAATAGCTAAAATGTCACTTTTTTTTCAAAATCCTTCTCTGTTCCACTCCACCTTGAAGATGTACAAAGTAATGCAACAAACAAAAGTTGCATGATGCACAGTTTCGTCACTTACAGGCACAGAAGCTTATAACTACTTACAGGTGTCTTGGTGGCTTCCCTCACAAATCTTGAACAATTGCTCGGCTTTGAGAACTGCCTGACCTACTCCACACTGAAAAGAGAATCTGTTGGATTTACATGATTTAAATATGTACATCAATTGCAAATGATCAGAATTTGTCTAAATACTTAGCTCTGCCACAAAGTTGTGCAGAGGTTATGTTTGTTTGTCTGTCTGTTGGTGAACAGCCTGGAACCCACAATTTTCATATATCATTATGAAATTGTTACAGAGGATCATATCTTGATAGGCAAGAACTGATTAAATTTTCAAGGTCAAAGGTTAAAGTCAGGAAAAATCTTAGAAAATTGAAGAAAAAAAAATCCATATCCTTTAACATTGATGAATTTTCAAAAATTCATAACTCTTGTCAAAAAAGATTGAATTTATTTCATATTTCAGAGCATTATGTATGATGTTATCCTTTATTGACTGATAAAGTTTGATCCGGATCTGCTCTGAATTACAGATTTTGTGGACATTTGAATTTATTATTCAAAAGCCCATTTGCTGTACATTTTGCATTGTATCTCAGTCAGAAGTGCCTCAATCACTCTCATTTTCCTGTTACCACCAAAATTGGATGGAGGTTTCAATTTTATGCTTGTTTGTCTTCCAGTTATCAGTCAGAAACCAAGTGCTAAAAAGCAATGACAGACTGTGCATAGCAGAGATGACCAATGTTCGGTGAAAATGATCTGAAAAAAGTTGAAGTAATAAAAAAACAAAGCAAAACCTGACACCACAAAAAAACAAAAAAAAAACCTTTGCTTTATGTGCACGAACTAAATACATGCTCCTGTCATTTGCTCACATCTAATTTAACTCATGAAAAACCACTTTTAACAGGACTTTGACCTTGAATTTTTTTTTCCAAGGTAAAATTTGTGGAATTGGAAACTGTTTGTGCTCTACGAATGCGATGCTATAGTTTTACTATTTTTCAAATGCAGAAACATAAATTAGGATATTTTATTTCAGTGCAGACAGATTTATGCTACAGTATCATAATGTTTTTGTATTTCTTAATGAGTGATGTAAATGAAATCCAAGACGTACTCAGTGATTTGGAAATATTCATGTATCTGTCCCTTGAAATGTCTAAATAAAACTGGCTGTAAAAGTTCTGATTTCTATTAACAGTCCCTAGATTTAGTTTGTCCAAATACATATGGGCTCTGAAAATGGCTGTAGTATTTTGTTAAAGTAGAAAGTTTGTACTACAAGCACATCTTGATTGTTTCATTAAAAGTCCATTGCGGTGGTCTATGGAAGCAAAAAAAAAAAAAAAAAAATCACTTTCCAAATATGACCCTGACTATAGCTACACACTTGAATATTAAAGGATTATTAACAGAGTGTGAGGTCTGTACGGGGAAATATCAGACTGAGGTGTTAGTACGGACCTCGCTAGTGCTCGGTCTGTGCGATAAACACAGAGGTCTGATATCCCCGTACAGACCAAGCAAACAAGGTTAATCATTTATTTATTATATGGCTGTTATATAAACATGCAAACTTATAGTATCACCCGAATATGCTGCTAACAGTATTGAGCTTGTTCGCTTTCTTCACCTCCATGAAGAACTTGCTAACAGATGGTCTGATCATTAGCTGGTAAGCTTTCAATCCGTGTGTTTTTCCCGATGCTGTTTAGATATTTGTGGAGTACGTTCATGTCCGACGTGGTTTTTCTAATTGTCTTTTTAGCTTTCTGGTTTGTAACGAAATTTCTCGTTACCTACCCTGGCCTTTTTGTTTTGATTGCTGATGCTGTAGCGGCTGTACCGACCATTTATGAAATGAATCTTGTCAATTTACATAACCATAAGTGTTTTGTTTGGACCAGGAAACAGATTTATTACGTGATGCGTTACGTCAGCGCAATGAATGTGTTGCAGCGAACTGTCAGTTTATTTCATTGTAATGATTGGAGGGTGTGGATTGGCCTGTCCCCACTGCTAATCAAAATCGTTAAGGAAACACCAGAACTTTGAGAAGGCTGACAAAGCTGAAGGCGGTAAACTGATATGACACTTTAGTCAGGTCACTGCTCTTTCTGTTTTAGGTTGATACCCCTTGACTGCATCGGACCACAGAAAAGAACAGCCTCCCAAAGATTGAAAGTTAAGGAGCAGGATGTCGATCACTAACACTCCCACGAGTAACGATGCCTGCCTGAGCATCGTGCACAGCCTGATGTGCCACCGGCAGGGAGGAGAGAGCGAAAGCTTTGCTAAGCGAGCGATTGAGAGTCTAGTCAAGAAGCTGAAGGAGAAGAAAGATGAGTTGGACTCGCTTATCACAGCCATCACTACAAATGGAGCACACCCAAGCAAATGTGTGACGATACAGCGAACTCTGGATGGACGCTTGCAGGTACAGCTGTAGTTATTTGTCACAAAAGCTAATGTACGTAGTGTTAAGTCATTAGAAGTTATGTATGAGAGCAAGCATTAGCTCTGCCTCTGTGTTTCAGGTTGCGGGACGTAAAGGTTTTCCTCATGTAGTCTACGCCCGACTGTGGCGTTGGCCCGATCTGCACAAGAATGAATTGAAGCATGTGAAGTATTGCCAGTATGCCTTTGACCTGAAATGTGACAATGTGTGTGTCAATCCATACCACTATGAGAGGGTGGTCTCCCCTGGCATTGGTAAATGTAGAGATTTAAAAAGCTCACTGTAAAGGATGCAAAGGTTGATACATTGTGTTGGATTTGTTGTGGATATAATTTTTTTTTTTTTGGTCATGATTTAACCCTGTACATAAACTTTAAAAATGTAATTTTTATTTGTATTAAGTAACCATCACGGGACTTCACATATAGCTAAATATTTTTCTTTCTTTCTTTTTTTTTAAATGACTGAGCACTTTCTAGAATACGTTTTGTTCATTTTAAAATTCTGAGGCTGAGGCGATCTAATTTTTATACAGTCAGTGTTCAGATTTTCACTTTGGATATTGTTCAATTTAAGTTACTTATAAGTGCTTTGTTCTTGTTTCTGGAGATTTATCAGGGCTGACGCTTTCGACTTCAGGTAAGTGCTGTTTTTTTTTTATGTATTATTATTATTGTTTTCAAATTTTGTGTCTGTCCTCCAGTCTTAATGCCTATTATCTTATCTTAGGTCCACTTTTGGTGAAGGACGAGTATGACTTCGATAATCAGCAATCTCACTCCAGCAATGAAAGCCACCTGCAAACAATTCAGCATCCACCATCGAGGCCGGGCCCACAGGAGTCCTTCAGCACCCCTGCTCTACTCCCCCCATCAGAAGCCAGCAGCTCAGCTTCAACCTCTGCCTTCTCTACCATCGCTGCTGGACCTTCAAGTAATATGCTGCCTGACGATACACGTATAAAAATAATAATAAAAAAAGGTTTGCGGTTACTTTTTGGTGGATATATCCTCTCGTCACATTTTTACATACTGTGAGACCTTTTTCACTGCACCTGCAAATCTTTAACCCATGTGCAGACAGCACAATCTTACCTCCAAGTTGGTAGAACTCAAAAATGTCTTTTGCACTTTGTAACACAGTTATAGATGTATCAAGGATTCACAGATGCACTGAGGAGAGCAGATTGTTTTTATTTTATTTTTATTTTAAAACAGGATCTGAACAATATAATTATTTTGGCATAATTTTAAATTAGGTGTATAGATTAAAATAAATAAATATCAATATTTTAATTTTTCCTGACAGTAGCGCTCGGTGCAGATGTTTAGTTGATTCAGTGACATTTAATGGTGAATTTTTTTAGTTTGACCATTTTAAATAAAACCTGCCTTTTCAAATCCACCAGTGGGTTGTGAGGTCTAAAGGATTATGTTCAAACAGCACCGAGTTTGAAATTGTTGCTTTGTGGGCATCATAACATCTAAGGCTTTTACTCACAGATCCTCCTCCCAGCTGGAGCAGAAACAGCAGCTTCACCCCTGCGGTGCCTCAACACCAGAATGGACATCTACAGCATCACCCACCAATGCCTCACACAGGCCATTACTGTGAGTTTATGGAAACCTTTGATGAATTTTAAAAACTAAGTCCAGTTTCACTTGCAGTGAATGTCGGTCACGGTTACTGCTACTGTTCTGTCACCAACTAAAAAGCTGTGTGATTTAATTCCTTGTCCATAATATATATAATTATAATAATTAAAATGGATATGTTCTTGCAGGGCCTGTTAGCAATGAAATAGCTTTCCAGCCCCCGATATCCAACCACCCTGGTGAGTGTGTTGAGCTGCCGATACTCTCGGCGTTTACCTTCATTAGAGAACTGTAAGCAGTCAGTGGAACGTCCTGAGCTGAACTTTTCTTGTTTCGTTCTAGCTCCAGAATACTGGTGTTCCATTGCTTACTTTGAGATGGATGTTCAGGTCGGGGAGACTTTTAAGGTGCCGTCCACATGCCCGATAGTTACTGTGGATGGTTACGTGGATCCTTCAGGTGGGGATCGTTTCTGTTTGGGACAGCTGAGCAACGTGCACAGGACAGAGAACATAGAGAGAGCCAGGTACTGTGTAATTAATTAATTAATATATATATACACACACTTAGATTGGTGGTTATTTCTAGTGTGTGTTGCTCCTAGTGTCAACAGTCTTGGTCTTGAACAGTGATCAGTCCCTTTTCCTTAATTTAAACTCTTCTCCTCAGGCTTCACATTGGTAAGGGTGTGCAGCTGGAGTGCAAAGGTGAAGGCGACGTGTGGGTGCGCTGTTTGAGCGATCACGCAGTGTTTGTGCAGAGTTATTACCTGGATCGTGAGGCTGGACGCGCCCCCGGAGATGCTGTTCACAAGATTTACCCAAGTGCTTACATTAAGGTGAAACTGCAGCAACACCTTCAACGCTGCAAAGCAGAAAGACTCACAGTAGCTGGTATAAGAAATGTGTTGATAAAACTGATTTTTGTCTTTGTCTACGTAATGATAGTTAAACTTTACACAATAAACTAAGAATTAGCAGAATATTGTGGTCTCCATTGACAGCTGGGGGTCAGCTGTTTTCTTGGGGGGGGTTAAGTTATGTTACATTGTGAAATAGTGGCACACAGTGACATGCTCGGTGTTTACTCTGTCTTGTGTTGCGTTCAGGTTTTTGACTTGCGTCAGTGCCACAGGCAGATGCAGCAGCAGGCGGCCACGGCGCAGGCAGCAGCTGCAGCCCAAGCGGCAGCAGTGGCTGGAAACATTCCAGGTCCTGGCTCTGTGGGAGGCATTGCTCCCGCAATCAGTGAGTGTTTTTAATCATTGTCCTCCACTGTATCCAAAGCAATAACAGTTTTTATCCCCTAGCACTTTTTTTCCCTCCCCTACTGTCAGCATCTTTTTTTCAGTTGTTGTAAATGAGAAGTGAGTGCGTGTAGCTGCCTTCAGAAACATGAGCTCCACCCACTTTTTTGTGCTGCTGATCGCAGTGTTAAGTTGAAAATCCCTCACCTTTTTAGAAGGGCGCTGTGATGTCATTGTAGCAGCTTTTCCAGCAACCGGTCAGATGGAGCAAACTTGTCACTCCATGAGGGTGAAGCTGTGATGGGACAGACACTTGGACAGACACTTGGTTCTTGCTGAGGGCGAGAACTTTAATCACTGTATGATAAGAC
This sequence comes from Thalassophryne amazonica, assembly GCF_902500255.1. NCBI lineage: Eukaryota > Metazoa > Chordata > Actinopteri > Batrachoidiformes > Batrachoididae > Thalassophryne > Thalassophryne amazonica. Next base: position 28,811,799 of record NC_047119.1, read on the forward strand.
AGTCGTTGACCATTTACTGCGGTAATAGCAACATCCCATGAGTAGGGGTTATTTCTTTTTAAGAAAGCACTGCGACGAAGCATTTCCAGCTGCCATCTCCACTATTTACTGCTGGGAAAAAGTGCTATATGGACACAGTGCTTTACTTGACTTTGATGATTGTGTTGTATGAGAGAAATCCTGTCTTCCATAAATTTTTTAAAATACATGGAACAATGCAGTAGAGCTCTAAGTCAACCCAGAGGGCCATGCTAATTTATTGATGCTGATCTGCATCGCTACAACTTTTACTGCCTCACTTTCAGGAGTTACTGACATGTTTCTGTGAGATTTGGCCCATAGTTCTACATCGATATTTAAAAAGTTGCTGGCTGTAATTCTCCTCCAGGTTTGTCTGCTGCCGCAGGCATCGGGGTTGATGACCTACGCAGGCTGTGCATCCTGCGGATGAGCTTTGTAAAGGGCTGGGGCCCAGACTACCCGCGGCAAAGCATCAAAGAGACGCCCTGCTGGATTGAGATCCATTTACACCGAGCACTACAGCTGCTGGATGAAGTGCTGCACACCATGCCCATAGCTGACCCACAACCTCTTGACTGAGTTAAGACATGAATTGTACAATAAAGAACTTAACACACAACTCCACCTATAGGCCTAGAGGGCCTTTAGGTAGACTGCAGCCGCAGGGAAGACTAGCTGAGTAGCTTGTAGTCTTGGAATGTGACATAAAGGCCGGCAGTATATTTAAGCATGCTGCTTTCACATCTCTTGCTCCCAGTAGTTCCACAGAGCTGAGTGAGGTGCATAAAATAGTGGAAACTCAAGATTAAAGTGTGCATGCAAAGAGACACAGATAATGTTTTAAAGTTCACTCTTTTAAACTGCACGAGTTAGTCTGAGCTCCTTTGTTTTTGCTTCAGGCTAGATTGGTCCTTAATATTTTCACTGGCCCGGTGGATCTGCAGAGAAACTGAGCAGACATGTTTTATATCTAAAACTTGAAGGCTTCACGTCCAGTGCATTTTTCTGCCGGGCTGCCGAGGAATCTGTCTGCTGTGAACATGTTTGCACACTACATCCACCTCTCAAACTGGCCATAGGAGTGGCAGGCATGAATATGTAAATCAGTCAACATTTTGAAATATTTGCTGCTCTGATCAACACTGAACTGATGATCACGGGTTGTTTTTTTTTTTTTCCCACGCCGTTCTGCTGAACGCCACACACAAGTCAAAACACCTGTTAGTTTTCTTCCAGTTGTAACTGGTTATAAAGTCATTTTCACATGAAAAATCAACAGTCAGAAATGTTCAAACTGATTGTGTTGTGTGATTCCACAGACTTTTGTGTTGCGTGTATGCTTGTTTAAGTCTTAAACATTCCATAAACGCAGTCACGGATTTAACATTTCAAACAACAAAAAGAAATAATTTTCATGTGCAGTTTTCCTTCCACATTTTAACTTTGAAGGAGTAGAGCCCAGGTTAATCTCTTGCTCAAATATGAACATTATTAAAATGGTTGTATGTGCAAAACTAGTCACACTGCAATATAGTCCTGCCATGGTCTAAAAAGTGAAACATGCTGTGACAGTTTCAGATCACCCACCCCTAGTGGCCACTACACTTAGAGATAAGAACAACATATGCCTGCCCTCTGTCGCTTTCACCTGATTTATTTTATTTTTGAGGGGGGCAATTCTGACATTCAGTGCAATTAATTGTGCAAAAGTGTTGTGCTTTGTTTGGCTGCAGAAGCCTTGTGTACTGTGTATGAAGTACCAAACTTGCTCTCAGCTGGAATTTACTGCCGGCACAGTACACATCCATTGGCTCTCTGGTGCTCACATGGCTTAATGTAGGTGGAGTGTCACCCCCCCCCCCTATCAGGACGTTTATGTAAAGTCATGTTATTCGCTACTCTGCTTATAGTAAGATGTAATCTTATTTCTATTTTATTTTTCCTCTCGTCAGTGCTGACACTGACGTTTCAGTAGTTTTAATGACTTAAGCATTTAAAAAGCCCATGTTTGCTTGACCTCAGCTTGCTTTTCAGTACCATTAAACAATTGCAGTATGTTACCTCCAGTTACGGCTGTTTGAATTATTATTTTTAAACAAACTCAACATTTAGATGATCAGTTGTTTAAAAAAAAAAAGAAATAATCCTTCATTTGAAGTCTCTATAGTAACCAGGGTTCTCACCAGGATTTTATCACATCATGGCGGGGAACTTAGCGAGGCGCAGGCGCGAGTGTAGGTATAGCAGGAGCGTCTGGGGCATCCCCCCCGAGAAGATTTTGAAATTTATCACCCTTTGAAACACTACTTCCTGCATTTTGAGAGCCACTTTGTGTTGCTAACTGGGACGTTAAATTATGCGACATGCCGTTTAAAACAAAACCAAACAGAAAAGCCCCTATACTGGTTAAATCACAGCATCGGGGCCCCCTATGCTCAATTGCACTGGCGAGAACCCTGGTAACCAAGCACAGTTTAAGTGTTTTGTCCTTTCATAGTCTAATGTGTGGTTACTTGTGTCATCTAATCTCATACCTGATAAGTTTCTCTTGCTTGATGAGGTCTGACTGATTTTTTTTTTTTTTTTTTTAATGGCACCCCCTGAAATCTCCTTTGAGTGTCAACCACTTGCCCTCTGGAGGTCCATGAATACCTGCAAAACATGCAGTTTTTCAGTCTTCTAAAAGAATGTCAGCTGTGCTTGCTTCAGTCATCCATCCATGTGCTGACTTGATTTCAAGGCACCATTCGGCAAGTAAGAGCTAAATTTACTCATTCCAGCAGAGAAATTGTAAATGGCCGAGCAGCTGTGTTTTTGGTAAAAGAAGAGTTGAGAGCATACGGACGGGCAACAAAGAAGTAAATTATGATGCCTGTATGGCAGAGATCGACGCTGCTGCTGATCAGGTTGCTTTGAATTGCCATAACCTCACAGTTTGCCAGATTACTGGAGGAGAACAAATTGTTGCTTATTCTGTTGTGTTGCAGAATATTACATTGCTGTCAGCAGTCTGTTAAACTGGCTGCTGATCCACATATGCTGCCGACATCATCACAGAAAGTGATGATGTGTGAGATAACACTTGTGAGGAAATGATGTCCCTCTTGCTCGATTCGCCTTTTGTCTTTTCCTCTCTTCTTTCTATTGACACCTTCAGTGTGAAAGGAAAAAAGCAGCTCACACTTGGCCAAGTTTGGCACATAGTTTTCATGAGCGGTGACTGCACAACTCGTTGCCAGCTCAGGGGAAGCTTGAGTGTAGCTGTGACTCAACTCGGTCCAGTTTTCATGCAGAGAATGGAAAGGTTTACCATGAGCTGAGTAGGATGTATGCATTGGAGTGTGCTTGGAGCTGAGACAAGCTGCACTGGGCCTGTTCCAGGCTGCCCGGAGCAGAGCACGAGTCGGCTGGCAGTCCTATTTTCGCTATAGTGTTGGACTTAGCTTAGACATGTATGCACATCACTTAGGAGAGGATAACGCAACTGTTCGAGGCTAATATGACCTCAGTGAACAACTTGGGATATGTGCCAAAATCTCTGTGGGACAAATAGCCTGAAAATGACCATGCCCTTTTTTGTCCGGAGTGTTACTTCCAATACAGCTGTATTTTCTAAACTGCAGTAGCTACAGATTTTACAAAGTATTCCATATGTTCAGAATATCCAGTACATGTTTGGGAGGGTCATAGAATAGTGTAAAATTTCTAATTTTGATATTTAAGAGAAACCCACTAGAAAACATTAGGTGAAAGGACCTACATACAGTCTGGAATTGCCACATATTTAGTAACTTAAACTTTCTGGGCTATTGGCTATAAGGAAATTTCCCTGATTATCTTTAAAACATTTAAGACCTCAAGATACTGCTGTATGCTGAAGAAACAAGTTTTGTATTTTTCACTTTAAATCAATATTCAATTGATGACAGTAATAAGCTGACCCACTTATTTTAGCCATTTTCTTTTAAAACATCAAAATTTTTTACACTTTTCTCCTGAACATGTATTGGTCATTCTGAACATATTGAGTACCTTGGAAAATCTATAACTACCACATTTCAGAAAATAAAGCTGTATTTGAAATAACACTCCAGACAAAAAAAAGGGTGTGGTCATTTTTGGGCTGTTTGTCCCGGATAGAGATTTTGACACATATCCCAAGTTATTTATTGGGGTCATATTAGTCTAGAACAGTTATCTGAAATGATGTGCATACATGTCTCAGCTCTGTCCTCTACTACTATGTTTGTTGAGTGGTGTGCCTCCTATGGGTGACTTGGCGCTGAACACGGCCAGATGAGAACTGCTTGCGGAAAATCACGTGCGGTTGCAGCGAGTTTCAAGTCAGCCCATTATAGCATGTTGGAACACCAACGGCGGCCGTGAGCCGCTTAAATTGTGAGGTTAATAGTGACGCTTACAGGTCACATGGGGGCAGTGACTTCAGTGTGAATTTTTGGCAGATGATCACTGATAATTCGACCTATTTGAGAAACGTGCAAATTAAGGAAAGAACTGTGAGGAGTGTAAGCCATATTGATGCCAAATATACCCCACAAAGTTCTCAGATGTCAGTGTTATGACTCAAAAGTATGATTTTAATTGTCAAACGTTTTAGTATTTCCTCAGCACTGTTGACAAAAACATTTTAGTATTTGGAGCTGTGTTTACTGCAGTATTTTATATGCTTTGCTATCTAGTGATGCATCACCCTTGTCATAATAAAAAAAAAAAAAATCTGAACAGTTTTCAGGAAATTACCATAAGGTGACTTTTGATTTAATCTTTAAAGTGACGCCGTACATACTGCCTTTGAACGATATTGTGTTTGTATGTATGAATACAGCTGAATAAACCTTAATGGGCTAAACATTATTTGACTGGTGAACTCTTTAGATTTGAATTATTTTCGGAGTTAAAATAACAAAAATCCTGATTGTGAACAAGAAAATGTTTATTACCACAAAGACAAATCACAAATTTAAGAAAACGACACTAAGAAGCTAGCCTGAGCTGAGATCTGAAATATTCAGAAAACCAAACTACATGTGTCTTTAATAGTTTCTATATTCATCAATACGACACACTAAATGATTAAGTCTTTATAAATATAAAAGTCCCCCAATTATCCTTTTTTAATGTAAAATACACAATACAAATCACCCTACACACATTGGTTTGCTCGCCAATTTCAGAAAATACAGTATATGAAGAAATTTTAACAGCACACAAAAAGAAAGCCACGTGAAATTTATCAGATGCTATACATTATCCAAAAAGAGGGAAATAAATCACCAAAAAACCCACTTCAGCCAACATATCGGAAAATATGCACCAAAATAACATAAGTAGGACACAAATAAATATACTTTCAGTTTTGCTATATACATTTTCATCGAGGGTAAATCAAAATAACCTTCCCAAAATGCAACTGCCAAATGCTTGTGCTTGCATTCGAGTGTGCTACAGATGGCCACGACTCACTACACTGTCAAATGGCACTTGAAACATCCAAATACAAATCTCAAAGATTACAGCCTCCAGAAAATAGCATTTGACAAAAGAACATCTTCAGAGCATTTACAACTCTGTTCATCAGCTGACAGTTCTGTACAGCAAATTGTAAACTAATGTGTGTAGTGTCCCTTCCAGGACATAGTCCAGTCTGAGGACTGAGCATTTTGCCGCCGCAGTGACCTGTACAATGAACATCTGCTCTGATAGCCTCCGGCCCAGCAGAGACCCAACAGTCACCCGGACCATCTCGTCTGGCCAGGCAAAATTAAAGGCACCGGAGTCTGCTAAGGGCTAGTGAAGCTGTTGCGGCGGTCAAAACTAAAGATAAACGAGTAGTTTAATTTCTGGTTTGGGGGAGAAAAGGAATTCGTGTGAAAAGTGCCATTTAAAAAAAAAAAAAAAGGCTAAAAAATCAAGTACAATTGTGTTGGCAGCATAAGCTTCAGTTGGGAGTTTACAGGTCAGCTTTAAAGATGCAAAAAGCTAACTCGGTCTGGCACATTACAAAACAAAAACAGTTTCTAGCAGCACGTGGTACAGGCGAGCAAGATCAGAAAGCACTTCATGATCCTAAAGCGCATAATCATGATTTAAAGAAAACAAGCCATTTTCACTTCAGGCACAAAACAAGTTACTCCTGCAGCACTGTCGATATTAAACTTTATAGAGACGTGTACAATTTAATTAGGAAAGACACTAAAGAACTGGGTACGGTTTTGGTCGTGCACTGTTAAATTTATGCAAGGATGAAGAATGAAAGAAAAAAGAATGGAGCCACATGAAATATGAGAATATAGTGATTAAAGGGGTCATATTATACAGTTTCATAGCAGGTGTCAATACAAACAGTTAATAACCAAAAAAAAAAAAAAAAAAAAAAAAAGCAGTGTAGACAATGTATAGTTAAAAATGAAGACTCAAATGACATTTCTGCGACTGCTGCTTTAAACAGAAAGGAGCTGCTGTTTGCCACGCCCTCTCTACAGATCAAGTGGAGACAAGCTCAAGGAACGTATCACGCTGCAAGCTGTGCCCAGAAATGTACTGCAGTGACACTGTACTATAAACTGAGAAATGTTTGCTCCCCTACTTCTTGGCCTGATTTCCAAACTTGAAATGTGGATGAAGGTCGAGTTGAATTGCTGTTAATGGATTTGGCAAAGGTCAAAATCATTTGGATCAAATTAAATGCCCCCCCCAACAACACACATTGATGCGCACCAAACAGTTTGGTCAGTCATCACAATCAAGGTCACCGAGTCTAACTTAACTTTGTCAACCTAATTTGCACCAAAAGTGGCACATAAATGGAGGTGGGTTCTGAAATTGCCTGGGCAAGATCAGTCAGATTTCACTCATTTAGGTGAAGGTCAAGGTCACTGGGGTCAAATGTCTGTCAAATATCTGTAGCCCTCACTGTTTTAATGCCCATGAGTACTATAACATAGTAAGTCTAAACTGAGGCATTTTAGGATTTCTTACAGCATGCTGGTCTGTGTAAGAACCACGGGATCTTGAAGCGATGTTATGAAACCCAACTATATTTAACTGTAAGCACAAGACACCCACTTAAGCACAATATGACCCCTTTAAACATTTAAATTTCTCTGGTCTTTCAATTAGCATTTGGCAGATTAATATTGAATGACAACAACCACAAATTGCAAACAAATTCTTGAAGCCTTCTACTTCCAAGTACATCATTTTCAGCAGGATTTATATAAAAATCGAGCTGTTAAAGAAAAGCACGCTTCAGTGCTGTGTGTTACACTGATAAGAGACATTTCAAGCCAACAGGATCACAGTAAGGCTACAGTAAGACGAGACTTTAATCAGTGTTGTGAACGTAGCTGTAAAAAACTGGCTTAGCGACACTTAAGTCACCCCAAATAACGTATTTGCACTCGCCCACCCTTATTTAAGTACATTTTCTACACAGGCACTCAACCTCGATTAGAAATCACAAAGAAACCAATGTCCTGCAAGGATCTAAATGTGTTTTTTTTTTGTTTTTTTTTAAGCAGTTATCAAACAAAAAAAGGAGTGATTACAAGTGCACTGCCAACCATTTCTTACCTTAACATACATAACTCATTACAACAAATAATAATAAAAAAAGCATCCTTGTTTACAGTAATTCTGCTCTCTGCTGTGGTATTCATGATTCATTACCCACTATAACAATCTACACAAAACAATAAATATCCATAAATAAACATTTAAGCAGAGATCTGGGGAGGGGGGGGATTAATAACAAAAAAATGCTCCTATTTAAAGGATTAATCTCAACTTCTACACAACATAGAAGGCAATAACAGTTCAAGTATAAACTAATGAATCAGATGTCAATCCTCATGTTTTTCCCCATTTCACAGTCTATCAACTAATTACAGAGGAGCTACCAAAATAAAACAATCAACCACATGAAAAGCAATATATGTAGTGTATTTCATATAATATACATATATATATATATCTCTTTGAGTATCAGAAAATATCTACTTTCGGTCCACTGTACAAAGGTGACATTTAAACAGGGAACAAAGGACGAAGCGACTGATGGTCTAAAAACTGACGTGACGACGTATCGGAGGAGGTGAGAGAAAAGCGATGCAGATTTTCTCTGTGGTGTTGAGATTTGTGCAGTACAGTGGTGAGTGTGCAATAAGGTTTGGTGACTGTGCTGCACGAGTCAAAAAGGGGGGTGGGGGGGCTGGCACCACTGGTTTGAGGTAGGGTGACTGATGGATGTGTTCTGACACTTAAAACACACACACACACACACAGAGGAAACAAAAACCCACAAATGTGTACAACCATGCATTCACGTGCACAGGCACACTTCACCTAGTGACAAAGGCTAATGCAACAATAGGCATCAAGAGGGCAGGAGCACGGCTAAAGACCATGACTGAGATAATTAGCTTGGAGCTGATCCAGAGAAAACATCAGGTGTGTCTACGCATGCATCCCTTGGTCTCAACACTGATGAGCCAGCGCAAATCCAGCCACGAGTCACCAGAAAGCCAAATTGGTGGCTTTGGGCTCTCGACGCCTCAGGCCTGGACTACAGGGACAGCTGCGTGTAAGGATAAGGCACTAAGATAAAGCCGAGGTACGTTAAATCCCTGACATTCCTTCTGCTCTGCAACATGGCACTGTGGGAAAACAGCTCGCGTGCGGCCAGAGTCAAGTGGCTCGTTCTCCTCTGTGTGATTCATTTTTGGTCCTTGATGAGCATAAATTTCAGTCAGACAGGAGTTGCAAAAAGGAGCGAGTTGCTTTCAGGACTGACTGATGAGAACCACATGACAGCGTCTAAAAATGGGACAAAGGCAAGCGTTACGCACAGAGTGCACAGAAAAGCTAGCAGTGAGAAAGTGTTTCTCTACAGTCTGTCAATCTCGTTTCTATATATACACAGATAGCAGCACAGACAGTTCTATTAAAAAAAAAAGGGGGGGGGGGCTGAGATACAATCAAATAATGAAGCTAACACGTTATCCCCTCCTAAACTTCACAAATTAATTACATCCCTTTGTTAGCTACACAAAATACTCAGTTTGTTCAGCCAGATGTTTATCAGCAGGAAAGGATAAATTAAAGAGGGCTAACTGGAAAATAAAAAAAAGAAAGAAAAAACAAACAAAAAAGGATAGCACCATGAGTCTGGAATAATACCAATTTACACATGTTCGACCTTTGCCTTTAGGTCTTGAGACAATCTATGACTTTGGTCCACTGGGACTAGTGACGTGGATTTGAGCTTTGAGACATCAGTAGTTTAAAGTTTCATTTGCAAGACAGACCCAGTCGTGCCTATTCAGAACACATTTAGCAGGTCACATTAGTCTTTTTCCTCCAGGTCCCTTCCACCAGCTGCTGCAGAGTCAGAGAGCACAGACTTATGCAAAGACACCACATCTGGATTCTAGGCAGACACAGACAGCACGGCCAATGCATCGCCATCGTTCAAGCGCTCCTCCACCAGGCTGAGCAGAGAAGTATTACGTCCACAAAAGGTGCAGACAGACACAATGCATGAAAAAGACGCAATTGGCTGGACGTACAAAGAGAAAGATATGTAGAGAGTGAGACAGCAGAAACGGGCCAGAGAAGATCGGCTGTGCCGTCAGACTGAGGCGTAGGTGTTGCCTGTGGCGCTGCAAAGGCGGATCGTGGGTGTGGCAGCAGAAGGGGTGAGGATGTGCTCATTGTGGTCCTGTGGCGGCTGGGGCAACGAGTGGACGACACCTTGCTGGACAACACCCACCACAGGGTGGGACCCGTCCTCTGTGGCACTGACCTGGATCACCTGAATTACCTCATGTTCTAACTTTTCCTGCTTGGCAAGAGGCTCCCCGGACTCCTCTGCATCCTCCTCCAAGTCACTGTCCATCCCACTGGTTTCATCTGGACAGGAGAAACCAGCACACAAGTACTTACAGAGCTGGAACTGCTATAATTTAATAAATAATATTTAATGTATATATTATATATATAAAGCGTAAATGTATGCATCATGTCTGCTGCACTCTGGAAAAAAAACAAACAAAAAAACTGGTTGAATTTACCACTGCAGTCTGGATAAAGTGACTGAACCAAAACAGAACTATTTCACTTGACAAAAGATCAAATCTAGTCTCCCATGAGGGGACTATTTCTGTTGTAAGCAGCAAACCCCTCCTCAGGACTCGACTTATAAGGACTCCGTGAAAAACAGCACAGTCAAATGAGCAGAAGGCTAAGGTAAGCAGCTAACTGCATAATCGCTCATTATAAACGTTTTTTGCATGTAGTTAGGTAAACATGAACACCATTAGCTCCATCAGGATCCTGTCCATCATACCAAACAATGTCTACTGAATGGGCAAAAAAGTTCTTACAGTGTTTGTTAGACTTTTGTTTTGGGTGACCAAAGAAACTTAAAAACATCTAAAAATACAGCCCAGGTTGAAAACTGTTGGTGTTCCCCTTGAAGGCATCCGGACAGTCAGTTTTTCCCCACTCTCACCGATACGATCAATTCATTCATCAGTTAGTTTTGTCTACACAGGGCTGTGAAATGAAAATTGTGAAATCCGAGGAAAATTCGCAGGGGGTAGATTGTAGAATATTTAAAAAAAAAAAAATCAGGGTAAAATATCAATAACATACCTAATAATAAAAAGCCACACATTCTTGTGTAAATTCCTGTAAATCCACTCAAAGCCACAATGTCTTTTTTCCCATGAAAAAAGTCTACATTAATAAAAACTAATTTACATTGTTGTGTAAATTCATGTAGCCTAAATTCATTCAAATCAAATCAAAATCAATCAATCAATCAATTCAATCAATTTTATTTATGGCAAGGCCATACAATAATTACGGAAAAACCCCAACGGTCAAAACGACCCCCTGTGAGCAAGCACTTGGCAACAGTGGGAAGGAAAAACTCCCTTTTAACAGGAAGAAACCTCCAGCAGAACCAGGCTCAGGAAGGGGCAGTCTTCTGCTGGGACTGGTTGGGGCTGAGGGGAGAGAATCAGGAAAAAGACATGCTGTGGAAGATAGCAGATATCAATCACTAATGATTAAATGCAGAGTGGTGCATACAGAGCAAAAAGAGAAAGAAACACTCAGTGCATCATGGGAACCCCCCAGCAGTCTAAGTCTATAGCAGCATAACTAAGGGATGGTTCAGGGTCACCTGATCCAGCCCTAACTATAAGCTTTAGCAAAAAGGCCACAATGTCTTTTTTTCAATCATAGAAAGTCTAGATTAATGAAAGAAAAAAAGGCACATAATCTTTTCTGAAATCCTGTTTGAACAGCACAATGTTTATTTTCCAGAGAGAGAAAAAAAAATTCTTACCAGTTCGCTTTTCCCGTTTATCTTTCAGGTGTTGATGAAGCCAGCAACAATTCCACGGATTCTTGTCCTTATCACACTTTTTCAAAACATCTTTCTTGCCATCTTCGCTCTGTCTCATGTTGCTCTGTGACACAGACATGCTGCAAAATTCTTCTTTTAAAAACTTGAAAGTTCTAAAAGTTTGCGATGTCCACATGCTACGTTCAGCTAGCTTCGCACAGGAGCCACACAGCGTCACCGCAGCAACCAACCAGTCCCGCTTTACGACAACTGTCGTAACAGCCAGGCTTTGAGTGGCATTTATTCTCCTCGAAACACCGCGGATCCGAGGAAACTGATTTGTATCTGTAACACACAGATCAGTGTCCACGGACTTATAAAACTTGCATGATGTCGTAAAAAAAGAGAATGTTTTGCGACAAACATTTTAAAAACTCAGTAACGATCACAATTAAAGAGTACAACACTGACACTCCCACACCCCTCCCCATGATGAATTCCGCGGATCCGTGGAGTTTTCACAGCCCTGCTACATGATGTTGGGAGCCAGAATACCCAGAGAAAGTCCACATATTCACAAAGAGAACATGCAAACTACACACAGAAAGGCTGGAATTAAACTCTAGCCTTTTGTGTTGTGACGAATGAAGCAGATTTCACAACATTTGGTGATCAGGTCTGCTATAACCTAGAACAACATTAAATTCACAGATGGATCAGGAAGAGGCAGGAAATTTTAAAACAAGGGACACTGCAAGAAGGGGCAGTTCCTTGATGGAGGTTTGTACACACTTTGTATTGCATTGGAAAAGATCAGGCTAATCTCCCTCAACTGTTTAGCACATACCTTTGACAATGTTGTTCGTGAGGGACAGAGTGTTGAGGCTGTCAAACTGAAAACAGACAAAGACATAATTCGATTGTCCACATGACTGGATTGCTCCTGCTAATCTATTAAAAATGAAAGTGAGGTGTGATGGTCTTTGTGTGGTAACTGAACAAATCCTGTCAAGATAAAATACTTATACCTCCCCCATGACACCTATGGGCGTCTCTCCAGTTGCCTGGGCAACACGATGCTCCACCAGGTAAAACATGTACTCGTCATACAGCAGGCGGATCAAGTGGAAGGAGCCGAAGCTGGCAGCACTGCGTAGGGTCAGGTCCCTGATCACCATAGAACTATCAGAAACAGAAACACTGATGGATTAATGCACCCTCACAGACATTTATGCTGCGCGTACGGCTGTTTCTGGCAAACCTGTAGAAGGACCACTTAAGTAAAAACTGCCGAGCCGCCCTGGGGAAGCTCGGCCGGTGCTCGTAGGGCTTGAGCACCTGAGTGACCACATTGTCCAACCATGCCGCCCACTGCTCCAGAGAGCTCTGTTGCTGTAATGTGGCCTTGAAGTCCTGCTCCAAGTGCTGAACCATTCCCTCGTCACACTGGCACACCCACGATGCCTGCTCCTGCACAACAAGGAGTAAACGCATAAGGAAAAAAAAAAAACTAACAATAGCAGTAAAATTTCCACTGAGAGCTGTTCTGACCTGTACGTTGGCAAAGTCAACGCGGTTGAGATCACTCAGCATCTGGTTGATCTGCGAGGTGTTCTGCAGCACGGCACGTGCCGCCTGAGCCAGGTGGTTCAGAGATGTGTATCTGCGTAGCGTTTGCGCGAAGGCACTAACAGCGGAAATCTATGAAAGGAATGTAGTTGCAACTCTCTGTAGCATTTTCACAAAAGCAGACTGACTGAATGCTGCACCAGAGTACCTTAGTCTGAATCATCCTCTGTGGAACGGCATGCATGGCGTTACTGAGCCAACCTTCCAGACTTTTGGCAAAGTTGCGAATGGCTTGAGTCAAGGCACCTAAGATGGGAAAAAGGTCAAAGAATAATAACGTGTGACACCAAGCGGACACAAGAAGTGTCAGTGACTCACTGGGAATGGGTCTCAGGACATCAGGGATGAGGATCTCCACAAGGGCCTGGTACATTAGGTGGTCACATGTGCTCATCCATTTGAGTACAGCCTCATTTCTGCACATTACCATTAGCTGTGAGCGGGGGAGGCGTGCTTCAATCTCACTTACGCTGCTGCAGAACAAACAACACATTCATAAACATGTTACCTGTAAGATTTTCCTGAAATAAATTAGGCTAAAATTTATGTTGTTTAAAAATGTTCAGCTGTTTAATAAGCATCGAGGCTAAAACAGAACTCATCAAAGGAGGACTTGTAATGAGGGCAAAATATTGCCACTTCAACTTCACCTGTTTTCTGTTACCGTGGCGCCCTCTACAGAATCAGGGGAAGAATAACGCCAGAATGTCTGCCACAACTTTTCGATTAGACTGAACTGAAGGTTAACGACCACATCCAGGATAGCCTGAAATGAAACGAAAATAAATAGGTAAATATAAAACAGCTTCCCCTTGATTTGCTTTACATTAGAATGTGCCTTCAAATAGTCCAAATAGACTGTATGAATGAATGAATGAATGCAGCACGCTGGACAAGTGAATACTAAAACTAAATGCCAAATGAGTTGACTATTTTAAATAAATAAGGGATTATTAAAAATACTGATGTATTGTGCTTTATTTTTGGTGCCATTTTTGATTTTATCTGCCACTGACAAAGGCTCAGAGATGTTGGCATTAGTGACATCATATTAGGGACCTCCCCTCAGACCCATTCATTGAAATGAATGGGAAAACAGGACTTTTTTACAGCTGGAAAAGTGTTTTTTGTGGACTTTGATGGAGAATATGTCAAAATGGTGAACAGGTCTGTTTTGGGACAGTCCATCATAACCAGTCGTGGTGTTTTTCAATTGCACCGTTTTCTCTCAGATAAGATTGTTGAGGGAGAAGTGGAAGTGTTTTGTACATGCCTCCCAGAAAGACTGGAGAAACTGCAGCCGACACAGAGAGAGAAATGTGCTTCAGGAACTACTTGGAATTGGACTCATGGAGAAAGAAGAATTTTATCAGTGTGAACACAAACTCTCAGATAAAATGACTGCTGCTGCAATTTTAACGTGAGACGCATGCCGTGGACACTGGACCCGCCCCATGCCATTAAATGGCGTTACTTGCTTACCGGATCAATTACTGTGGACGGCCAAATCAAAGATAGAAGCAACACAAATGCGAAGATAGGCAATCAGATTTTTAACAACCATCGTGTTCATATAATTTTGATCTTTTAAAAGGCAATAACGACTTTGGAACAGGAGCAGCAGCAATATTCTGTGTGGCTGGTGTGTGCAAACATAAGAGGAGAACTCAGCTGGATGCATCTCTCGGGGGTCTATATTTAGTACTATTTTGTGCTTTTTCAATCTTATTTAGACATATTTGATGTGGTTTTTTTTTCCTGAATACAAAAAGCAATCTAGATTGATGTGCTGTTGCAAATCCGAGCATGAAACTACACTCAACAAAAATATAAACGCAACACTTTTGGTTTTGCTCCCATTTTGTATGCGATGAACTCAAAGATCTAAAACTTTTTCCACATATACAATATCACCATTTCCCTCAAATATTGTTCACAAACCAGTCGAAATCTGTGATAGTGAGCACTTCTCCTTTGCTGAGATAATCCATCCCACCTCACAGGTGTGCCATATCAAGATGCTGATTAGACACCATGATTAGTGCACAAGTGTGCCTTAGACTGTCCACAATAAAAGGCCACTCTGAAAGATGCAGTTTTATCACACAGCACAATGCCACAGATGTCGCAAGATTTGAGGGAGCGTGCAATTGGCATGCTGACAGCAGGAATGTCAACCAGAGCTGTTGCTCGTGTATTGAATGTTCATTTCTCTACCATAAGCCGTCTCCAAAGGCGTTTCAGAGAATTTGGCACTACATCCAACCAGCCTCACAACCGCAGACCACGTGTAACCACACCAGCCCAGGACCTCCACATCCAGCATGTTCACCTCCAAGATCGTCTGAGACCAGTCACTCGGACAGTTGCTGGAACAATCGGTTTGCATAACCAAAGAATTTCTGCAGAAACTGTCAGAAACCGTCTCAGAGAAGCTCATCTGCATGCTCGCCGTCCTCATCGGGGTCTCGACCTGACTCCAGTTCGTCGTCGTAACCGATTTGAGTGGGCAAATGCTCACATTCGCTGCCGTTTGGCACGTTGGTGAGGTGTTCTCTTCACGGATGATGCGTAGGAGATGTGTTGCACTGCATGAGGCAAATGGTGGTCACACCAGATACTGACTGGTATCCCCCCCCAATAAAACAAAACTGCACCTTTCAGAGTGGCCTTTTATTGTGGGCAGTCTAAGGCACACCTGTGCACTAATCATGGTGTCTAATCAGCATCTTGGTATGGCACACCTGTGAGGTGGGATGGATTATCTCAGCAAAGGAGAAGTGCTCACTATCACAGATTTCGACTGGTTTGTGAACAATATTTGAGGGAAATGGTGATATTGTGTATGTGGAAAAAGTTTTAGATCTTTGAGTTCATCTCATACAAAATGGGAGCAAAACCAAAAGTGTTGCGTTTATATTTTTGTTGAGTATAAGTGGCCGCAGACAGAGGGGAGTGACTTTCAGCTAGCTAAACGTCGATTCTAAACATCGCGTAATGATTATGGATAAAACAGTTGTCAATCTGTCGTGCATTTTTCTGACACACACTGGCTAAGTTTGCTTCTATCAGCTATATCAGGGCCTACAAGTTAAAAGATTTTGAAGAAATTATTAAGATAGCATTGACTGGAGTTCATGTTTCATGTTAAATTCTCACCTCACAGTGCTCCCTGTAAAGGGACTGGAGAGCCTTCACGTTCTCCAGGCTGATGCTCTCAGTATTGCTCTGTCCCAGGTCCAGCTCGACAAAGTTAGGGAGTGCTCGTGATGCATCTGTTGTAGATAAGACAAAAGTGAAAACAGTTCAGCAGTGCCACCAACCTTCATTAAAACTGAAAATATTGATGCAAGACTGTCAGATTAACAATCACTGTAAGAACATGCTTTTTTTTTTTTTGCTTGACCAAGTCATAAGGGATGTAACCCATGATGAAATTGCCATGTTGCTTCATACAATAAAGTGACATCATCATCGCTAAGCAAAGCATTTTACGAAAAGCTTCATCATAAAATTAAAACAATAATTACTCTTTAAAAAAACGCACTTAAGGAGGCTGCCATTACTCCTCAAACAGACACTTTGTTCTTACGCATGAATGTGAAGTAGCCTAGCTGCCTGTCATTATTTGTTTGCATAACAAAGGACAAAAGCCTGCTTATTGATTCTCAATTGTAAAATGCTGAATTGTCCCGTGTGTGGGTTATTGCTAGAATCAGAGTCATCTTTTTCACTCGACTGCTCGCCAGGTTATTCCAGGGTGTTATCGATCTGACAGGAGCAATTAATGCACGCGATACACAGGAAATAGCATGAAATGCCGGTGTCGCCGACCAAACGGTCCCCCCCTACAATTCGGTCCGTCTGGCTGCCTTCACTGCGCATGCATCATTAGCCGCGGTTCACGGATTATCACCTCATTTTTGCTTAAAACTGTACTTCAATCATCATCTAGCTCGGCAACAGATAACTGAAGCTTTTGTACAATAATCTTTTCCACATAAATTCAGCATTATTTCTTCAGAAAAGATGGAGGAAGCGATCAGAGTGCCGCGGCTACATGAGCTGCTAGCTGATGCATTCACTCTAAGTCAGTCTTTTCAAAGTGTCACAGAGTATCGCCTTGTTTCTGTTTAAAAGGGCCTCATTTCTGCTTAAAACTGACTTTAGAATGATTTAAGAGGTTTTACTTTGTCATCTGATGGTTAATAATCACAATCCATTTGATCGTTTGGGTGAAGTCTCAGTCTTAGACAGCTGAGCTCTGAAATGACGCATGCACAGAGGAGGCAGGGCGGATCAATTTTTAGGGGCAGACCGTTCGGTCTGTGATGCCGGGTGTTGTGTCATATTGTGGATGATGCAATATCTAACATCATTAAGTTTCTCTCTTTTTTGTTTTGGTGGGCACATGCCTGCTGTGCCTCAGGCTGCAGTCACTGTGGAGCTCGTTTTATTATTCTTTTATTTTTTTCTGACATGCTCTCTGTTAGCTGAACCTACAATACACATGCTATTGAGCATTTTATAAATCATAGTGCTGTGCTAAAAAATTATCTAATTAATTACAAGGTTTGCGATTAATTAATCTAAATTATTTGCATAAATCACATGTATGATATATATTTTTGAAAATATTACCCCTCAAATTGTAAAAAACATACACAGGCTCTCAGAAACACAAAAACAGTGAAGAGAACAAAGTCACTGCTAAACACACAAATAAATAAACTATGCAGTCAATGAAATGTGTAAAAATGGGGCATCATAAACATACTGAGCATTATTTGTTGTTGCACTACAAAATGTATTTTGAAAAATTTTTAGCACTTGGTGATGGTGTGTGTGTATGTGATGTAACGATTTTACTTTGCATATCAGTTTTTTTTTGTGAGATTGGAATACAGCTATAATCCAGAGCTACAGAAAAAGAGTGTGTGTGTGTGTGTGTGGGGGGGGGGGGGGGGGGGGGGGGGGCATTCAATAATTGTTGAAGAATTAGAGAATCTGAGGGGGCAAGGTTATTCCTGTTTAGGGATGGGTACTGATAAGGTTTTATCGATATCCATGCCATTATCGATTCTGCTTATCGATCCGATTCCTTATCGATTCCCTTATCGATACCTCGTGAATTTTGTACTAAAAGTAGGCTTTACAGGTTTTCTATGTATTTCCTTGAGTCTTAAAGTAAATAAATATGAAATTAGTCACTGTATCCTTGATCTCTGGACATAAATAAAAATAAACAAAACTGTGTTTCGCTTTGAAGTTATTAATTCAGGCTGAATTCTATCGTTCTATCTTGACTTGTCAGAGAGCCGCGCAACGTTTGGAGCTGTGTGAACAGAACGGAGGATGATTCTCGTTTCTTTCTCGCAACAAGACAGGAGTCCCAGTTAGTAACTTTAATCCGCACAAAAGTGAATCACAACTCATATTCAGGGATGAAAGTGGTGAAAAACAAAAAAAGCTGAAACCCAAAATTACCCCCCAACACCACCTGCACGAAAATGTTTGAATTCTAGAAGCTCTGAAATGCAATTTAGGACTATTCCAGACAATAAACTGGAGTGAGTGCTGAATCCATTTAGGTGAGAAAAAAATAAAATAAAAGAAATACAACTTTCCTTATTCAAATTCATTCCAGTAGTATTCTGCTCTTACTAGGATGCAGCAGTTTTCTAGTTTGGCAGATAGTTCTGGAGGAAATCACTGAAGAAATTAACAAACTGAAAATATGGTTTGACCGAAACAAACTGTCATTAAACTTAAATAAGACAGGGATGAAATGGAGGTGTGAGAGTCACTAGGTGTTCACAGGAAACATTTATTTCTGTATGTATTTATTTATGTTAGTTGATATTATATATTTTCTGTTGTGTTTCTATTCAGGTTCTTTTTGTCTCTTTCTCTAAAATTGTATATAATAATCATTAGATTATTAATATATAAGCAAAAATAAATTTAAGGAATATTACAATTTGAAAACAAATGCACCCGAACGTGATGACGGCTGCAATTGCGAAATGCTAACTTTTAACATTGAAAATGCCATAGACATGCTAACGCGTTAGCATCGCTCCCGTTTTTAAGTTATAAAATATCTATCAACTGTTTCAGAAGACCATAACAGGTCGGTTTAACATAGAAAAGGTAAATAATACTCACAGACGTATGCTCTTTAGGGTTTTAGCGGGGGAAAATTAAGCGAAAGAAAGAAATAAATGAAGCAATCGACCGAAGCATTGCGTCAATCTGCGAACCACGCTTCGATTGGTTCAAGGTTCAAAGCAAAGCCGCGCTGCAGAAAAGTTGATTAAGGACCCGCTGCAGGGTCTGTAATCAATGTAGAGAAATGATCATTTTCCTGACAAACACCCGCCAAAACAACGGCCACTCTGAAGTACCGATAACAGAATCGTTAAGCACAAAGCTTATTGATGTCGGTGGATCGAATCATTTCTTAACGATACCCGAAAGGAACCGGTTCTCCCTATTCCTGTTACATAAGTCACAGAGGCGTTAAGCTGTGACATAAACTCTTCTTAAATCACAAGAATATCTATTAAAACTCTCATAGAATTGTGGGACTTTAGAGATACAGTAGTGTTAAGAATAATAGTAGTGCTATGTGACTAAAAAGATTAATCCAGGTTTTGAGTATATTTCAAAGATTCTCACAAATCCAACAAGACCAAGCATTCATGATATGCACACTCTTAAGGCTATGAAATTGGGCTATTAGTAAAAAAAAAAAAAACATAGAAAAGGGGGTGTTCACAATAATAATAGCATCTGCTGTTGACGCTACAAACTCAAAAATATTATGTTCAAACTGTTTTTTAACAATCCTGTGAATCACTAAACTAGTATTTAGTTGTATAACCACAGTTTGTCATGATTTCTTCACATGTGTGAGGCATTGATTTTATTGGTTTTGAACCAAGATTTTTCTTGTTTACTAGTGTGCTTGGGGTCACTGTCTTGTTGAAACACCCATTTCAAGGGCATGTCCTCTTCAGCATAAGGCAACATGACCTCTTCAAGTATTCTGACATATCCAAACTGATCCATGATACCTGGTATGCAATATATAGGCCCAACACCATAGTAGGAGAAACATGCCCATATTATGATGCTTGCACCACCATGCTTCACTGTCTTCACTGTGAACTGTGGCTTGAATTCAGAGTTTGGGGGTCGTCTCACAAACTGTCTGCGGCCCTTGGACCCAAAAAGAACAATTTTACTCTCATCAGTCCACAAAATATTCCTCCATTTCTCTTTAGGCCAGTTGGTGTGTTCTTTGGCAAATTGTAACCTCTTCTGCACGTCTTTTATTTAACAGAGGGACTTTGCGGGGGATTCTTGCAAATAAATTAGCTTCACACAGGCGTCTTCTAACTGTCACAGCACTTACAGGTAACTCCAGACTGTCTTTGATCATCCTGGAGCTGATCAATGGGTGAGCCTTTGCCATTCTGGTTATTCTTCTATCTATTTTGATGGTTGTTTTCCGTTTTCTTCCACGTGTCTTTTTTTTTTTGTCCATTTTAAAGCAGTGGAGATCATTGTAGATGAACAGCCTATAATTTTTTGCACCTGCGTATAAGTTTTCCCCTCTCCAATCAATTTTTAATCAAACTACACTGTTCTTCTGAACAATGTCTTGACCGTCCCATTTTCCTCAGTCTTTCAAAGAGAAACGCATGTTCAACAGGTGCTGGCTTCATCCTTAAAGATGGGACACCTGATTCACACCTGTTTGTTCCACAAAATTGACAAACTCACTGACTGAATGCCACACTACTATTATTGTGAACACCCCCTTTTCTACTTTTTTCTACTAATAGCCCAATTTCATAGCCTTAAGAGTGTGCATATCATGAATGCTTGGTCTTGTTGGATTTGTGAGAATCTACTGAATCTACTGGTACCTTGTTTCCCATGTAACAATAAGAAATATACTCAAAACCTGGATTAATCTTTTTAGTCACATAACACTACTATTATTCTGAACACTACTGTATAAAAGTGTAAAAGACTGATTTGGCAAAATATGACCCCTTTAATAATTATGTTACTGCATCCAAGACCATTTAATTTTCAAATCTGCCCACTGAACATTAAAATCTGGATGAAAAACATCAAGAATCCAAGATTTTTAGACTGTTTTAAGCCCGTTGGAGCTCTGTGAGGCTGTTACTTGTTAAAACTGCGAATCTGTGTCACACACGAAACAGTCCACCTTTTGCATCTGTGCATGCCTCATTTCGGAACACAGCAGCATGTCTGAGACTGCGTCTCTTCACCCAAAGGGATCAAATGGATTAATGAGATTATCAACCATCAGATGATAAAAGTAAAACCTCTTAAATCATTGTAGATTCAGTTTTAAGCAGAAACGAGGCAGGTTTAAGCAGAAACTCCGTGACGTTTGAATGACCGACGCGCAGTGAACGCATCAGCTAACAGCTCGTTTACCCGCGGCACTCTGATCACTTCCGCCACCTTTTATGATGAAATAAATGCTGAATTTATGTTGAAATGATTGTTGTACAAATGCTTCAGATATCTGTCGCTGAGACAGATGATGACTAGAGTGCAGTTTGAAGCAGAAACGAGGTGTTAATCTGTGAACCGTGTCATCAGGGGGCTGATTTTTAGGGGGACTGTTCGATCCAGTCAAAAAGTTGTTCAAAAACTGCCACAATGCACACGAAACCACTCAAACTATTATACATATTTTTTTTTCCTCTCTCAGTATTTTAAGTGTCCTGCTTGCTTTGACTCTTGTATCATAGAAAGCAATGAAGTCAAAGCCAATTAAATTCAAAAACATTCAATATGGCAACACACAGTTTACTTGGCAGTTACAGCTTTTGGCAAGCCAGAGGAGGGCTGAACTATCTGGAGTTGAGAACTGGTAATCTATCATCGTTTGATAACTCTCATTTAGGAAAGGAGTGAGAAGTCAGCAACAACAGCTGCCACGAGTGTAGTGTTTCGGATGATTAAAACCCTCCTATATGCTAAAATGGAGATAATTTTGAAAATATCATGAGGTGTATGTGCTATGGGGGGGATTATCAACTTACTATTCAGAGCTAAATGTTTCAGCATAATTAATACTCTTTAAGGGACTGCAAGTCACTGTTTAAGTAAGTAAAGTTTATTGGTATAGCACCTTTCAAGATAAAATCACAAAGTGCTTTACAACAAAAACAGAAACACAGAAATTAAAAAGAGCACTAACACAAGTAAGTAACATAAGCAGCAAGCCTGTACAAGGGGTCTTGAACTTCTCTTTAAAAGCTCCAACAGAGTCCACAGAACGTAGATGGAGTGGCAGTGCAATCCACAGGTTGGGAGCCATGACCGTGGCTCAGCATGCTGTGCTCAGCATACTGAGTATGAGTTAAATCTGTTGTCAGCTGCCTTCAGCTAGCCAATTTCATTGATAAATAAAGTAAATATAGAAAAACAGCTGACCTAAGAATTGCTGGTGGTGCTGGCTTTGGGCAATAACCGTCTGCTCTGCTGCACTAGCATGGTGCTGTCCTCCGCCTGAGTAATTCTCCCCGGAGCTGCCATCAAACTTCTGCACTGGCTTGAACCTGCAACCACAGTGTTCCCCTGAGTATCCTGAAAAACTGTGATTTGTGTTTCTGTGTGAATGCAGCTCAGTGATATACCTCTGTTTCTGCTGAACAGGTTGCTGTCTGAGGGCCATGTACTGCATATCTTCTTGGAATCTATTGAGTGGTGAATCAGGTTTCACTCGTATGCCATAGTAATGATATTTGGAGTTCCCTCTACAAAACAAACAAACAAACGACAAATTAAAAAGCTAATTATTCCCATGATATTTGACATATTTTGATATTTCTGTGGAGTCAGGACACAGACACTAAAAGAACAAAAACAAAATTAAACAGCAGTTCCTGCATTTTTAAACAACACAGCTAACCTTGTCCCAAGGCGCCTTGTACGGAGACCCATGAAGATGGAGCGAATGAGTTTGCCAAAAGAGGCTGCGTTTACAGGGTCCAATTTCTGTTCCTGGCAGTGGCGCAAATAGTGATTGTAGAGTGTGGACCGTGGTAAACTTACACCCTCTGCTGTCTCATAATTGTCCAACAGCCACTGGAGCTGCAAAGGAACACATGCTGTTTGACTGAAGAGAGTCGCACATAGTCTGTGGCGACACTGGCAACAATTCAGACCAACAGTTGTAATATTGCTGCTGCCCATCAGCTCAATCTCTTCTCAAGCAGCCAATGAATATCAAGCACAAATAATTAAAACCGGCAACAAAAACAGCAAGTACCACGCTGAAAAGAAATACAGTGAGAATTGAAAAAGCAAAAATAATAACCGCAAGAGCAAGAGAAAAAAAGAAAAGTTAAGGCAGAGGCAAGCATTTGTAAAAGCAACTTACATGGCTGTTGAGCAGAGAGCTTCTCTGACTGGATAAACCCTCAGACTTTTGGAGCGTCTCAATCGCCATTTCAATCTGATAAACCATGAAGCAAAGGACAACAAAAATGTAAGAGAGAGAAATAAAAAAAAGCAGGAAAAATAAGGAATTGATATAGAACAATAATACTAGCTCCAAAAAAAAAAAAAAAAAGTTGTGAAAAGATCCCAAAGCAAGCACCATTAGATCCGAGCATAGCAGAATTACATGTCATTAAAAAAAAAAGAAAGAAACAGAAATAGAGCATGAAAGAATAACTAATACTTGCATGGTGAATAAGCAGATTAACTATTATATAGAGCCAAAAATACATGTTAAAGGATAAATGGTGTGTTGGGAAGCCATGGCAACCTGAATTGTGAAGCAATGCACATTCTAGTCCATAGAAAATGTAACAGGAATACTGTGATCACAACTTGCAAAGAACCTTTTTTTGTTTGTTTTCTGGTGAATTACAGGGGTTCCAGAATGATCAAAGACGAACTTTCACTGACACAGTTTATGACTATGGATAAGCAATGCTCAAATGAGGATCCAATCAACCAGAAAAAAAACAAAAAAAAAACAAAACTGTCATCAACTCTTGATAATCAATTTCTCATTTCAAACAATTATCAAAGGAAAATGGCAAAATCTGACCAATTCTTTTTTCTCAAATCTGAACTGTTGCCCCCCCTTCCCCAACTTCCCCCCTGCTGTTTAATGTCTGGGCAGCAGCTGAATGCCATATAAGTCCATGTCTATTCTTTGCAAATTAAAACACAAATACTGTAACATCAACAACAAAGAATTTACACACTTGATACATTCATTTAACTGCAACACTCCTACATGCATGTCATTTAACTATGGGTGAAAAAAAAAATCACTATGCAGAAGAGGTGGGACGTCAGAATTTTGTACTTTATCAAGTACAAAAAGTCAAAACAAGACAATCAAAATCACTGCATGCCATTTTAGCAACACCTACAGAACCCTTTAAAACACCCACCCCCACACACTATGTGTATCCTCTACACTAACTACGCATTTATTATACTGAATAGTGAAAAATTCAAAGTGGTTATGGAACTGTGTTTGGTGTCTTTAGCA
Source organism: Thalassophryne amazonica (assembly GCF_902500255.1). Lineage (NCBI taxonomy): Eukaryota > Metazoa > Chordata > Actinopteri > Batrachoidiformes > Batrachoididae > Thalassophryne > Thalassophryne amazonica. Next base: position 28,836,395 of record NC_047119.1, read on the forward strand.
GACATTTAAATAAGCAGGCTAAGAAAGTGGGGACTCCAGCGAGAGGACACTGCTCACTTACAGTTGCCGGGGAAGCTCGCGTTGTCTGAGTGGCCGGATGTGGTCCAGCATTATCCATGAGGTAGGCCCCAGAACTGCTGCCGATTACCTGACCACTTGTCAGGCCCATGCTCATTCCTCCGCTGCCTCCTCCACCATTGTTGCTCATGCCATGTGATGTCACCACAGTGGACACTTGTGATGAGCTGCCCTGTGTGTCAAAATAGCTCCCTCCACTGTTCTGGCTGTACAGCTGCGGCTCAGAGTATGAGTAAGTTCTTCTGTTCAAGATAGATATTCACAGTCAGTCTGGGTGCAGTTTTTATCCAATCACTGGCGTAGTTTCAGTGCCCAACCTTAGTACTAAGACAATGAACCTAGCAATTATGAAAAGTAATGTTTTTCATTTGTTCAACAACACCCCTTATAGGCCCCAGTCCATTTTCTTGCAATCATTATTAGAATTTTAATGCAAATGGCTATTATTTTCTTTTGTTACTGTTTTCTACATATTAGAGCTTCCATCGGTGATAGATCCCTATTGTTGGTTGAGAAAGTATTTAAGAATGTTTGCAGAATAATTAAACTAATCTTCTACATAAAAGTAAACAAAAGAATAGAATTAGTGGTTGCATAATTTTGCTTTCTTTTTTGAGACAATCTGACGAATTTTCCTCACATGTGGCAAGATATTGGTGCCATTGTGCTTATAAAACTAATAAAAGCCACATAAAGGTCATGATAACTTAGGCCTGGATCACACGGCAGGATAATTAGGCCGATATCGGACCCGATCTTCCCCTTCAGACAATCTTAAGGACGCCCCGACAATCGTGATGACGCTAAAGATAATCTTATCAGATATTCCTGCCGTGTGTGGTGTGTTAAGAGCGCTCTGATCTGCTCGGAAGGATGTCAGGAGTGCTCCAATCGCAAATCGGGGATATTTAACATGTTGGATTGTCTCGGCCCGATATCGCAGCGTGTGTTGTATCCTCCAACCACAAACGAGCACGCAGCCTGCTGAATGTGACCTGCAGCCAATCAGAAAGCGAGGTGACAGATGTACGGAGCGGAAAATAAAATCAAAACAGCTGTTCTGACTTACCAGAAAGTCCGGTGGTTGCGCTGTCTCCACTCCTTTAAAGAACGCCTTTTCTTTTTCTTTTTTTTTTCCCCGTTTCAAACAGTCCACAAAGTATCTCCGTTTGTTTACTCTGAACTCACGTTTAATCTCGAGAGATTTTGCGAAATTTCCTGTCTGACCTGGGAATGTTCGTGTGTGAAATCTGTTCGTGTGTGGTGTGTTGACTTCACCGTGTGGCTGAACACCACACATTGTACGACCAACCTGTTAGAGCTATGATTTTTTTATCTTTACGTTTGTGGTCTCTCAGGTTTTGGAAACCTAAAGATAATTTTAAAATCCTGTCGTGTGAACCAGGCTTTAGTGGTGAGTCATGTCTAATATTATGAGAAATTATAATTTGACTGGCCCCCATCCCAAAAATAAATAAATAAATAAAAAATACTGGTCACAGTTCTGCAATTTATCTACTGAGTTACAACTAATTTTATACATAATGTGTCACCATGCTTGCAACACTGATCTGGAGTGGCGAATGCTGACGAACATAGAGAATTTTGGGTTTCGTCAGGGTTCGAAAAAGGTTGCAAAACAGTTCGCAAACAATTATTATACCCCCTTCACACATAACACGATTGAAGCCGACTGGCGCACGAAGGAGGAATTGCATGCCACTTGTGAAAGTTCTGAGCCATCTCTAACACCTCGTACACCTGTCGCCACAACCATTCGCACACACAAGTGGCCGAAAGACAGAGGAGTGCCCTGCAAGTGCCCATTCAACCCCCCTCTTGGCAGGTGTCAGCCAAATTCCAGGTGTCACACGCGAACATCCAACACCACTTGCTGGATACTTAGAAAAGCTATTTGCTATTCCTGGCACAATGGTAGAGAGCAGGCGACCACAATCGAGCTATTTGTGAAAAGTGTCTAAGTGCAACACGAGTGAAGCGCAACCTAGCAACACATGGGTGTGACTGTGCCAAACTCCCCCCACACACACACCATGAATCCAACATTGTCAGCTGTGGCTTAGGGTCCCAGAATTCAATCACAGTCCAGCGCAGTGCACTGCTGGGACAGCTGACCACTGTGTACTTCAACTCAGCTGGTGAACACGCAATGCACATGTGTGGGTGGGCACTGATGCCCTCATGACAGGCTAATAATTACGTTCAGACAGGATCACATGAGGATCGGCCAGTGTCGGAGTGCGTGGCACGGAGTGAAGCCGTCCGGGGAGGCTGATGTCACTTCCACAACGTAAATTGTAGTTTACATGACAGACAGAAAGAGTGGAGATCAAATAAAACAAATAAGGGTAAAAGCATGAACTCACTCATGTGTGAACGTTTTGCTCATCCGCTCTGTTGTGGACATACGCCACATGTCAGCTGGCCACCGACTGTCAGCTGGACCTGACCATGTACGCAAGGTGGTAAATTACAAACACAGTCATCAGACAGATGCAGGAAAAAAAACAATACATACATAAAATAAAAATCACAAAATAAAGGAACAGAGAGTGAGCCTTTTTTCAGTGAATGCGAGGTCCGCAGACAAAAGTGGCGTGTGTGTCCCAGCGACTGGCAGCTGTTCAGATATCTGTGCTCGCAAGTCACCGCCGGAGGACACCTGTAGTGTCTTGTAGAATATGACCTCGCAAAACTTTACCGTGAGTCACGGACGTCACCTTGGTGTCCTCACGTGGAAATAAATTAAAACATATCGCTGCAGCTGACCGCCACGTCAGCGCTCTGCAACGTTGTTGAATATCGTGCCATGCAGAAACTCACCACACGGGACGCCCTGTGAGGCACATGTATCTGCGGGATTTCCCCACACTGTAATAATTAAAACACATCACATTTGCAACGCGGTCACCAGTGGATCACTGCGCGCTGGACACGCCATGCGGGCTGATGTGTTCATGACACAGGAGCTGGCTCTTCATGACACAGGAGCCCGGCTGATGTCTTCATGAGACTAGCGCATCAGGTAATTCATGTAAAACATAAAAGGGAGAACAGTAATCCATGTCATTTCATTACTTCCTGGTGTATGTCTAGACGGAGGCTAAGTCCGCTCTTTATAACAGGAATTAAGTATTATAAATTGTGGTGTTTTTAATGTTTTTTGCTCTGCTGCTGTGTGCGCGGCTTTCCACCTGTCCGACCGTGTGTCCCTCCGGACAGCAGGTGGAATGGTTTGCGGTTCCCCATTTAGCATATAGCAGCAGCTATCCTACTGCAGCAGGATAGCTGTAGTTGGCAGCCACAGAAATCAATTCTTCCTCAAGGGTAGCAGAAATTTGCAATGTTTGTCAACATTCACCGCTCCACCAGATGCTAGCCTAAAGTATGTAAGAACTAGTGACTCGCTCCAATTCTGAATGTTGCACACCTCAGTCATTTCAGTAAAGAAAGACACATCACTCATTATGTAGTTGAAATGCAAAAAAGAACACTGCATATTATAGAGTGAGGCTTATTTTTCTCAGAAACAAATGTTTGATTTTAGCTTGTAGGTTACACCTCAATTACAATGGCTGCAATTGTGATTTGGAAACCTTATACTTTCAAACTGTAATTTCACTGGAAAACAGCAATGAACCATCAACCATTATATGATCCCACACCCCCACCGCAGGAGCTGCAGGTGCATAGTATGTGCATGCATTTGTGTGTGTCACAGCAGGAGAAACACTGCTTGGGCTTGTTAGTGGGAGTGTGCACGTAAACCCATTCCACCGCCCCGGGGGATCTGGTGTAGCTCTTGTACTTAAAAGACGGGCCCAATACTGGTCATGTTCAGGTGATTTAAACACAAACAAACACAAGACTGGGCACACTTCAGGAAGAAGCAAAAGAAGAAGAAGAAATAAATAAATAGTCTCTCACCAACATCATGTGCTTGTGACATGAATGATGGTGTGAAGAGACTTAAGAGGAGAAAGAACAGCTTCAGAGACTTAGCACTAATATCTGTGGAGCCGTCTAAGAGCAGAGCTAGGGAACAGACTGACTCACATGTTGCCATTGGTGTAGACACCACTGTTTTCTTCCACATACTGCACCTGTGCTGGGTAAACATGCTGAACAGTCTGGGCCTGGAAAGACAAATTCCATGTGTTAAAACATAACACTGCAATTTTAATAAATTAACTGAAATGACACAGGGTGCTTGCTGTTTTAGACACATGCAAGTGCACATACCTGTTGCTGGACAGGCACCTGCTGGTTAGAGTTGGCAGGCTGGACAGGCACAGTGGTCTGGAGTGGGACAGTGGAGGTGGAATCAGTGCCTGCTTCAGGGGTCTGCATGACGCCTAAATAACACAGTGAAAACTAAGCATCAGTTACACCGTGCAAACCTACATTAAAAGAAAAGATCACACATTTAAGCATATACTCATCATCAATCAAGACTCAACTCTCCTCAAATGATAACTGTAAATCATCAACACAATATCTATGGGTTCTCCTGGTTACTGTTGGAACAATAATTTCAAAAGGAAAGCCGACCACACAGATGACCTATGTTTTGTAACGACTGTTGACAGTTACTGAAAAGTCTGAGAAATCATTGTCTTTGTCAAATAACTCAACAGTTAGTCAGCATTCAGCATATTATATCTTAATAATACACAGTGCTGCAACAATTAACCCATTATTGATCAATTATCAATCACCAACTATTTAGGTAATCAATTAATCAATCATTTTGAGTCTTCTTTGCTTTAAAATGTCCAAATTCTCTGATTTTAGGTTCTTATTAAATGTGAATATTTTTTTACTTTCTTGAATCCTTTTTACAGTAAACTGAATATCTTTGGGCTGTAGACAAAACAAGACATTTGAGAATGTCACCTTGGGCTTTAGGAAAAACTGATATTTTTCACCATTTTATGGACCAAACAACTAAATTATTAATCCAGAAAATAATTAACACTTTAACTGGTAACTAAAATAATTGTTGGTTACCGCCTCATGAAAAATCTTCAAGTAAGATTTTCATCCTTTTTTCCCCTCTTTTATTAAAAAAAAAAAAACATGACAGCATTTTTAATTTTTGTCACCTTATATTCTTTGTTTGAATTTAAAAAAAATTGTAAAATAAACACTTTAATGACAAAATATTTGAATGCAATGTTGCAAGTTATATAATGGCTGAGTGGATCCTTGTCATTTCAATAAGCGTTTGGGAACTGAGGACACTAATTGCTGAAGCTTTGTAGGTGGAATTCTTTCCCATTCTTGCCTGATGTATGACTTACGTTGTTCAACAGTCCGGGGTCTTCGTTGTCGTATTTTTTGCTTCATAATGCACCACACATTTTTAATGGGTGACAGGTCTGGACTGCAGGCAGGCCAGTTTAGTACCTGCACTCTTTTACTACGAAGCCACGCAGTATTAACGTGCAGAATGTGGCTTGGCATGGTCTTGCTGAAATAAGCAGGGATGTCACTGAAAAAGATGTTGCTTGGATGGCAGCATGTGTTGCTCCAAAATGGGGAAAAAAATTCCACCTACAAAGCTTCAACAATTAGCATCCTCAGTTCCCAAACACTTACTGAGTGTTGTAAGAAGGAAAGGTGATGTGACACAGTGGTAAACATACCACTGTCCAAGCTTTTTTAAAACATGTTGCAGGCATCCATTTCAAAATGAGCAAATATTCGCACAAAAACAAAGTTTATCAGTTTGAACATTAAATATCTTGTCTTTCTGGTGTATTCAATTGAATATAGGTTGAAGAGGATTTGCAAATCATTGTATTCTCTTTTTATTTACATTTTACACAACGTCCCAACTTCATTGGAATTGGGGTTGTAATATAAAATGGCAAGGACCTATTTTAGCCATTATATAAAACAAATAATGAATGTTTTTACATTCTTTCAATGGAACGAATATTTAATTCGGTGAAAGTGGGAACCATTCAACTTGGCTTCGCCTCGTTGAATGGTTTGTTCCAGCTTTCACCTCATGAAATATTCATACCATTGAACTCATAAACATTCACTATTTGTATATTATTTGTAGAATTTATGATTATGATGCACTGGTTAAGTAAACCAAAGGATAATCAAACAATATGAAAATAATCAAAAACAAACAATAAAATTGATAATAAAAGCAAATGGCTAAAACCCTATGATCATAAATAATTATCTTTTTATTTTAAGGGAGCCAAGATTAGCGTGGAAATTATTACATTATTTACACAATATAGTTTAAAGCTGATAAATGATCAATAATTAAAAAATATTCAACAGTGAAAAGAAGAACACATCTTGATCAGCTTCTTAGTTGATATGATATTGAGATTTTCTGTTTTTGTATCATTGTAAATCAAATATCTTCACAGTTTGGACTGTTGCAGCCTCAGGACATTAACTGTAAATTTGTGATAGACATTTTCACATGTTTATTTTTATATTTTATGGAATAAAACTATTTAAAAGTCCACAGATTAATCCACAATGAACTAAATTGTAAACCTTCCAGCGATACAAACAATACTGGAATAAAATACAAAATTAAAGTAAGTACATTTAAAAAAAAATTGGCCCCAGCAGACTCTTCAATGTTACTACATTTGCTCCAGACCAATTCTATACAAGCACCTGTTTGTACTCTGTGTACTGAGAGGCTCATGCATCAGTAACACATGGTCTTGTCTCCATGTTCACAGCCATAAAAGAAGTTAATGTTTAACAAACCCCAAACAGATGCTGTTTTTCAGTGCTCTGTCAGCCTACACTTGAGAGCTTATACTGAATCAATACAAATAACAACTGGCAAGTTCTTTCATTTATTTGTGTGTTGGCAATGAACAGCATGTTGTCTCGTAACTATGAGTAATTAGGCCGTATTGCACACAAGGCTTTAGACCATTTCTACTCATTAACCAGAGTGAACTATATTAGGATTAGACTGAGATGACCTATGTTTGTCAGACAAGAACAGTGTTGCTTCCACCACCCATTCTTCCTAAAGAGAGGTCTCCTCTTCCTCCTCACAGCTTACATGAACAAGCCTCTCTTGGTTAATTAAGCTTGATCTACTAGCAGCTCTCCAAAGAGAAGCGGCTCCTTCCCTTATCTTCAATATCACACTGGCTTTTATCAGAAAGCTGCCACACTATACATTTTGGGGATCTCACTTAACTACATACATAAGGCAGACATTTTTGCTTCACTGTGAGCATTATAAATTAGAGAGGGAAAACAAAAGAAAAGCAAACAAACAAACCCCAACCCCATACATGTTTAAACATACAGGGGCACTGAGTTTATTTAATGCAAAATCTTCTTTCTTCACAACTCAGTTTAATTCTTTAGTAAGATATACACTCAGAATCATGGGTTGTTGGGCACTGACACAATTTTGTAATTGTACTAACACCATCACTTCTACAGTTTTATTTAGACAAATCAAGGGATGGCTACACAGTCACTGAATATTGAGCTGTCCAATTACTTATGGGCTCTGAAAATGGAAGCTTCATTTGAATAAATGGCCATAATTCCTAAGTGGTTAAATCCCTTGAATTTAAACTGAATGTCTAGACTATACAGTACCCTCCAAAAGTACTGAAACAATTGGTATTTCACCCATTTCAATTTGTTTATGCCATTTCAAATACTAAATAAATAAGTAAAAAAATTCTAAAATTATTAAAAACTGAAAGCAGATCTCTATAACTTGATATAAATTAGTTAAAAATATGAAAGCCAAGACGAGGGGTAATGGAACGCTTTGGTGTAATACCTGTAAATAATCAGTTTTATTGCCAGTTTTCTTCAGACAAATCAGGGGATGGATACAGGTACACTTCCAAGTCACTGAATGTGTCTTGGAGTCGATTACATGTGCTGAATTTAACTGAGCATTTTGCTTTCTCCTTTCTGCAGACAAAACTGAAGATTTATTTACTTCTGGAAGAGTATCTCAACAAAATCAGAATTCAAAATTGGGACATGTCCAGCTCTCCACAAGTTCTGTTATACTCACTCAACTGGTAAGCACTGAAAGCCGAGATAGGCATGTCCAAACTTGTCCTCTAACACTCCGAAATGGAGGTGTTCCTTTGTCTCGCTTCATCAGCGAATCGGTCGTGACGCGCGAAGCCTCCGCGCGGCTTTCCATGACAAAATCTCTTGTTAAAAGTGAAATCTGCCGGAAAATGGCTGATATCCAGCTCTTGTGATAACCAGAGAAAGAGCACACGACGGTCTCGTATCCACAGAGCCATCAGCTTAGAAATGATCCAGTGGTTTGTGCCGCGATGTCGCAGCTCGGAGCGCGGCGCACCAACCGTCCTTAAAGGGGTCCTTAAAGCTGTAGTTAAAGTCCTTATTCTCTGTGAAGCCCGTAAAATTTTCACCAAAAGCCAGATAAATTTTTCGAATGGTTTCCAGGTGCCAGTCTCTAACAGCTTCTGAAAAAATTCTGATGGAAAAAAAGTCCTTTTCATTCCGCCATTTCCAGACAATGAAAATCCGACGAAGGGCCGGAACCACTCCTTCCCAAGGCGTGCTCACAGGCGAATGACGTTACCGACAGGCATGGAAAAACTCACGCATGTGCACGAGGGTTCAAGCATGTCTGACGTAAAAACATATGAATGAAATCCATATAGTTTTTTAAAAAAATAAAAAAGGGCCGTTACTTTATGGACACACCACGTACACACTAACTTAACTCAAGTGAACATGCTTTGCAAGGAGCCTTGTTCTGATTCTGTAAGTACACATCACACTTCTGGAAGTGGTGTCTAGTTTTGGAAGCACAAAAACCTTCTGATATTTTGTAGAACATTTGCAACAACAGGGAATAAACCCAGCATTGACTGACATCTAAAGGTTCCAAACTTCAGGCAGTACAGACTGTAAATTGCCAATCTCCAGTTATACTTGGTCTGCTAAAATAAGACAGAGGTGGGGCTTATGAAACACACATGAAGTGAGTTTAGTCCTATACCCATCTCCCAAAATAGACATAACCATATGCAAATTAAATCTAAAATCCTGCACTTTGATCTTGTAGACAGTGTTTGCTTCAATACGTTGTGGTAGAATCTGAAAGTAACTATAACTTTGTTAATGTAGGAATAATGACAGACCTGACTGTATGTGAGAAAGTACAATGAAACCCACCTCATCAAAGAAAACAGCCCCTGCATTGCAACATGCACTCAATGCCTCACCCCAACCCCCTTTTCACTCTCTCACACACACACACACACACACACACACACACACACACACACACACACACACACACACACACACACACACACACACACACACACACACACACACACACACACACACACACACACACACACACACACACACACACACACACACACACCTCAGCATTCATGCACTCCCTTGTGGCCCACTTAAATGCTCTGCTCCACTGAGCAAGTGCAAGCTCTACAAAGACACACAGGAACAAAAGCCACTAAGGAGGGCAACATTTTACCATGATTTTTCTCCACTCATTTCCACATGCCAATATTTAAAGCAACAAACAGAAAGGAGCCCAGAGTCAGAGTTATCAGAAAACTCAAAGATTACAAATTTGTACCAATTTTAGCACCTGTGTAACAACTGACCATGATAAAAGGTAGAGTGTGATAAACCACATGAAGAAATAAGAGCCAATAAATGAGGTGGTGATGCAATGGGCAAGTGAAGAAGGGAGCATGCAAAATAGTTCAGTTTTTAAACAACTTGGTTTGCAGGTTATCATGAAGACCATTAAAAACCAAAATGTAAAATAGAGATCTATCAGCAAGCTCACAAAATGGTATCCCACAGTCTGCCATACTGTTGATTGCATATATTATGGAGGCTCTGCCACACCCCCAGGCGGGGGAAAAAAAAAAAAAAAAAAAAAAAAAAAATATCGACAGACACTGGTGCATAAACTGTCCGCTCAAATTTATATACCATGCACACATTTTTGTAAACTATGCTCACAAAGTAGCCAAACTGAGTGCAGTTTTGCAATCCGTGCCCACAGTTTTCTAATATTTTTACGCAAATCTGCCATATTTTCCATCCAGAAATGTTCACAGAGCATACACAACTGGATCTGCCTAGCAAGTGACATTTATTGAGATTTAACATTATTTTTTGTGTTGTGCCTTGGACTTTTATTGCACATTGTGCAGCTTTCATTGTGTAGCTATTGTGCATTTCATTCCAAACCCAACCTTTCAGTTGGTGGTGGTGGTGGTGGGGGGGACCACTGTGTAATATTTATGGTGGAATATATTAACTAACAAACTGGTCACTCTCTGTACTGAAGAGTTCAACCGATCTGTTTATGCATGTAATTGACAAATATTAAAAATAACAAAAGTTCAAATACCTCTCCTTGAAGACGTCATACCTGAACTATTTTCTTTCATGCATATTTTCATATGGTGTGCTGTGAGACGATTCACTGAAAACTATAAACTTGTTTAGGAAGACATGCACTTATAAAGTCAATATCATATGATGCATCAATTATACCCCCTTAAAGATTTCTGACTGCAATTTCTTTTCTTCCTGCATTCATCTTAGAGTGTGTTACCTGCCATTGTGTGAAGTTTCACTTAAATCCACCAACCAGTTCAGGTTATTTATGGTTTGCTCCTTTCTCTGCTCCTGACCAAGGCAGCTTCTCTACATCTGGAGTTGGTTCCTGGGCGCCGGACTGTGGCTGCCCACTGCAATATATATATATATATATATATATATATCCACAATAATAATTCTATTCTTTGTGCTTACAAATCTTATGGATAGATGGACAAGGTGACTCCTTTTTACCCCAAAACCTTTCAGAGGGGTTGAAATATGACCAAATTGTCCAACACTCCTTAAGGATTACAAAATCTCCCACAACAAACAAACAATCATGAAACACAAATAACATGAGGCAAGTCTATGTGTTCCTGAAAACATTGTCAACAAGTCTAAGTTATTTGGCTTAATCTATCATCATTCAAGTAACATCATCAGGAAAGAACTGTGCTTGCACGATTGAGAATTTTCTGCTTTTCCGTGTTTTATATTTTTCTAAAAGAATAGTTTGCTTTTGGATAATCTTCTTTTTGAACCAAGTAATCCATTTGATGCTTGGGCTCTATGAATAAGTTTCAGATCTCTCCCCAATCCAATTTTTAATATTTAACATAAACACATAATCAACATCAACAAGACTACCTGACACTAATAATTGTTAAATCCAACAAGCCTGGAGAAGCAAAAACCTTTTTGGTCTATGTTTTCCTCAACAACATATATTATTATTGGCAGGTTGAGTCAAATAACAGACAAAACATGCAGTATTCTCTAATCCATTAAAATGGATGACTGAATAATTGAATTAATCAGCCCCTCTTTAGGAGATTGGAAATGCAACAGGATCCAGGCAGCAGGTGGCTTTGTACTATTTCTGTCCTACTAGACTACAGGTAAGTGGTAACATGATCTGATAACTAGCAAATTCCCAACTTCCGGCTACATGTATATGTGTTTGTATGCCTGTGTGGTGGGAGGGGGTGTCTTTGCATGATCTATAATGGTGTGTATGCCAATCAACAGCCAGAAAATACCAACTGATCAATATATTTCAAAACTCTACGATTAGCTTTTGATTTAAATGTTGAACTTTGATGTTGATCCTTTTCCAAAGAAATAAAAAATTAAGCTGGATCCTCAATTCACAGAAAATGTGCAAATAAAAGAAGGCAGCAGGAAATTATTACTACTTAAAACTGGCAATAAGATCCTCTTCAATAATTATTAGTTTGTGCATGGTTGACAGATAGAACCACACTACTGGGTGCACACCTGCCTTGGCTCACCTATTACAGCACACCTGCCATCTTCCCAAATGGGAATCATAGACTGCAGCTGCAGAAAAGACTTAGCTGACACAAGAACAAATGAGATTCAACGTTAAGAAATGAAGCCTTAATTGGACGTCAACTAATGATTATTTTCAGTATTGATTAATTTATTAATTATATGCACGATGCGTGGTCTACTCTGTAAAAACAACGCCTTATTTATCTATCTATCTAGCCATCTATCACAAACTCTGAGCCCAATGTTTCACAACAAAAATGTGTTTTGCCCAACAGCTCAAACCCAAAATATAAAATATATACATGTAATAGTAATAAATAAATAAATAAATAAATAAGGGGGAGCAAATCCTGGCATTTGCAAAAATAGAACCATTCAAAAATAAAATAATCTTCTCCCTTGACAAACTAGTGCAATGATTATATAATAACTAATGATAATTTTTCCATTGTTCATGTAATCATTTATCAGTTAGTCTGTGTATTACTGGTCTGTGTTTGCACAGACAGGATACTTAAAAGAAAAAACAAAACTAAAACAAAAAAAAAACAAAAAACAACAACAACAACAACAAAAACAGCAGCTTTAACTGGTGTAGCCAAAAAATAACCCCTGGTCAAAGAGTCAAATAAATTTTATAGAACAAATTATTATTATCTTCTATCTGCATAGTAGGGCTACAATGACTATTTTCATCATTGATTAATCTGTGCATTAGTTTCATAAATGTTCGCTTGACAAAATGTCAGAAAGCATGGCAGAATGCTGATTACAATTTTACTGTCTTCAAATAATTTGTTTTGCTTAATCACAGTGACACTTCCCAAAATAGGTAAATAACTATTTAACTAACCAGCTAAATAAATATATGTACCTGTACATACAGAGTTACATATTTAAAAGGAGGCTGCAAATTTGACACATTTTCTCTGTGAGTGTCTTAAACGACTAATCACTTATCAAAATAGTTGATTATTTTCCCATAAATCAATTAATTATTTCAGCTTCACTGTGTATGCCCACGAACATGTATAATAAATAATACTTTTACTTAAAACAGTTAAATTCTAGAGTACACTGTGATTTTGAGATGGAGTGATAAGCCTTGTGTTTACAAGCTCAGTTGTAACATACTGGGTTGAATAATAAAACAATTCAGGATCATATTTAAATGTTATCCAAGCTTTCCAATCCAAATGTAGCCTCACGTTACAGAAAGCTTATCATAGCCATCTAATATCACAAAGAGGGCAGATGGATAGCTAGCGAAGCTATCTTCTTGCTCCCTAAGACAAAAGGGAAAGTAATGGCTTAGCTATTGCCAGTAGCACTTACTGCACGACAAGGCTAGCTCAGCGCACTTTGTTTCTGATACACCCACGGAACGATAACATTTTAATCAAAATGAGCTAAAAGCGTGCATTATCAACGCAACATTTGCCCCCAAAGAAGAATAAGAAAAAAAAGGAGACACCAATGAAGGCTGGCGTTAGCAACCTAGCAACAACAGACACCTGCTCCTCCAGCTGACCAGTTAGCATTAATGACTAGCATAGACGTACACCACTCAGCGTAACAAGTTCAAACTGCTTCATGGCGAGCCTTTATTCTTTCAAACTGACCACATCCGAACTCTTATGTCGGAGTGGACACAGCTAGCTGCTGCTAACCTCACAACTGAGAGAATCCACAGGCAACGCTAGCAAAGCCAGCTAACACCTTACAAAGAAACACCCTCGCTAGCAAACTACTCAGCTATTCACCGAGCCTTTTTTCCCCCTTTAAATCTAGCAACGCCACAGAAATTAATAACCACCTGAAGGAATAAAGGGGCTTGAAAGTGTGCGAAACGCATTAAAGAATGTACCAAACCTGAGCTGTGGACTTGTTGATGAAGATGAGGATGATGGAGGAGGTGGAAACGATGGAGAGAGGTTGTTGTTGGTGGGTTACAGTCGCCAGGACTACGGTGACTATGGCGCTGCCTCACCGGGCAACAGTTGCTATAAAACTCACCGGCAGCGCGCGCGCAACCTTAGCGGGCAGGTGGGAGGAGATTAAAAATGAGTATTAAATCAATAAATGAGGAAATGAAGTCACATCTTAACTGCCAACTTTTGTCCTTTCCAATTTATATCAAAATACTGAAAGAATTAAGTATTATCCACAGTAATAAACTTAGTTTGAGTTATTCTATCGAGTGTTGCAGTTAACAACAAGGCGCGCGGGGGGAGCAATTTATTATTTTTTTGATCTTCTTTTCCCCATGTTTAAAATATGTTGACATCTGTGCTTGTGTATGAACAGACCTTGCAATGTCATTATATCTAAAAATTAACAATACGAAGTGGCTAAGGATACGTACATCCGGGACTGCTAAAGGTATGGACCGAGGTTCAGTGAAGATACGGACAATGTACCGATGAGTTTTGAAGCCTTGCCGGACTGATTGGTCAGTAAGACACCCTCCATATCTTTAGAACAGTGTTCACTGAAGATACGGACAGTGAGTGTACGGATGAGTTTTGAAGCCTTGCCGGACCTTTAGCCGCATATGGTACAGGTAAGGACATATTTGAGCATTCTGATTGGTCGGCAAGACACCCTCCGTATCTTTAGAACGGTCTCTGTAGATACGGGTCCATACCCGTACCCATGGCCTTAACAATAATTTGATTAGGATGCACATTCCTGAACTGTCCAGCAGGTGCCAGTGTTCAGCAATCCGAATACTAATTATTTACAGGTCTTGGTCATTTAATGTGGGTAGCCACTTTACTTTATGTATAGGAAGTCGCTGTTTGTACACAGTTGCATTAGTAATCACAAATTCTATTCATACGTAGCACAGCCTTGTTATGGTTAAGGCTAGGGTTAGGGTTAGGGGTTATGGTCAGGATAAGTGGTAGGAATCTACCAATAGCAAATACATGTACAAGTACATAGCTTCATGATCACGTGACCTATATTGGCAAATGAGAGAGATGCTACGTACCAATAGAAGTGCACTATATGAATACAGCTACGTACAGATAACCACTGCTTTGTGTAAGCCCTATCCTGTCACATCTAAGAAGCTAAGCAGACTAGATCCTGGTCAGTACTTGGATGGGAGACCTATTTGGAAGAGCAGGGGCTGTATGTGCTTCTCCAGATAAAACTGGACTTGTTTTAGGAAGTGCATCTGGTGTAAAACCAGTGCCACATCCCAATGCAAGCCTGTACTGGATCCACTGCAACAGCCCTGAATGAAGTGAGGGCAGCTGAAAGACGACCAGCTTGGTCGTTTAACGTGGTTAGCCAATGAAAGCACATTTCCAGAGGGGGACCCACGGCACATGTCTCTCCCCTTTCCCAGTGCCCCAGTTCAATGTTTGCACTGCTGAAGACAGTAGACTAGCAGTAGACTAGTAGTTGAAGACAGACAGTGCAAGTTGGCTGTGTATAGGAAATGAACCCCAATCCCCGGGTTCCCAGTCCAACGTGCAAACCATAACACCACCACCTCACTCAACTAACGTGTGTTAGGAACCTACTACCCAACCGTTACTGTAATACATATTACAAGTGAATATAAGTAGTTGGGGCACAATTCAGACATACTACTACAAGTATTTTGCAACAGCAGATTTTTTTTTAAATGTTCCTGATGTACATTTTTATACTGCCACAGCACTTTGGATGTTGTCACCATTTTCATGTGTGTCCGCTGTCTTCTTTGAATTTTCCCAGTAAGCTCTTCTTTGCTAACCAGGGTCCAGCTGCCTTAGCATGGTGTAGTCTCTTTGGACACTGTGAAGGCAGTATAGCATCCAGGTACAGTTCCACTACTACTAAATGCATACTGAGTATTCAGACGCCCTACAAATTGTGACATACTGCTTTTTGCCTTCAATATATGGGAATGTAGTATGAGTATTCATATGTAGCCCATGTCTTCTTTTTAATACAGAGACAATGTTCCGGAAGCGTTTCTCAGCAGTATTTCAAGTTTGGCATTAGTAATTTGTAGTCATCATTCCCAAGTGCATGCTCTATCCATTTTCTTAATTCCAGTTTTACTTTCTTGTTCTTCTTCTTTCTTGTTTCTATTGCTTCTTGCTTGCCTCTACTGGTGGTTGGCTCTCACTGCGGTATTGTATCACTTCCTGTTCCGGAGCACAGCGGTGTTTTTCTGTATCTGTTAGCTGTTTAATCTGCGCAGTTAGATTGATCTAGTTATCTAGATTACGATTTGTTTCCCAGTGTAATCTTTACGTGCCTTAACTAAAGCACTCCTTCTGCTGAATCACCTCTAAATTATTTACACATTATTCACTTTGCGTGTTTTTAGGAATCCGCTAGCTTAGCGTAGCTACTAGCTCTTAGCCGATTTAGCATGGCGGCTTCTCCTGTCTCTCCCGCACTTTTCTGCTCTGGGTGTGAAATGTTTAGTTATTCCTCGGCCTCCTTTAGCAGTAACAGTACTTGTAATAAGTGTAGCTTATTCGTAGCTTTGGAGGCCAGGCTGGGCGAATTGGAGACTCGGCTCCGCACCGTGGAAAATTCTACAGCTAGCCAGGCCCCTGTAGTCGGTGCGGACCAAGGTAGCTTAGCCGCCGTTAGTTCCCCCCTGGCAGATCCCGAGCAGCCGGGAAAGCAGGCTGACTGGGTGACTGTGAGGAGGAAGCGTAGCCCTAAACAGAAGCCCCGTGTACACCGCCAACCCGTTCACATCTCTAACCGTTTTTCCCCACTCGACGACACACCCGCCGAGGATCAAACTCTGGTTATTGGCGACTCTGTTTTGAGAAATGTGAAGTTAGCGACACCTGCAAACCATAGTCAATTGTCTTCCGGGGGCCAGAGCAGGCGACATTGAAGGAAATTTGAAACTGCTGGCTAAGGCTAAGCGTAAATTTGGTAAGATTGTAATTCACGTCGGCAGTAATGACACCCGGTTACGCCAATCGGAGGTCACTAAAATTAACATTAAATCGGTGTGTAACTTTGCAAAAACAATGTCGGACTCTGTAGTTTTCTCTGGACCCCTCCCCAATCGGACCGGGAGTGACATGTTTAGCCGCATGTTCTCCTTGAATTGCTGGCTGTCTGAGTGGTGTCCAAAAAATGAGGTGGGCTTCATAGATAATTGGCAAAGCTTCTGGGGAAAACCTGGTCTTGTTAGGAGAGACGGCATCCATCCCACTTTGGATGGAGCAGCTCTCATTTCTAGAAATCTGGCCAATTTTCTTAAATCCTCCAAACCGTGACTATCCAGGGTTGGGACCAGGAAGCAGAGTTGTAGTCTTACACACCTCTCTGCAGCTTCTCTCCCCCTGCCATCCCCTCATTACCCCATCCCCGTAGAGATGGTGCCTGCTCCCAGACTACCAATAACCAGCAAAAATCTATTTAAGCATAAAAATTAAAAAAGAAAAAATAATATAGCACCTTCAACTGCACCACAGACTAAAACAGTTAAATGTGGTCTATTAAACATTAGGTCTCTCTCTTCTAAGTCCCTGTTGGTAAATGATATAATAATTGATCAACATATTGATTTATTCTGCCTAACAGAAACCTGGTTACAGCAGGATGAATATGTTAGTTTTTAAATTTTAACTATTAGAGAAAAAATTACTCATAACCATCCCAAAGACGTATCGTTATCTTTGGCTGCTTTCAGTGATGCCGGTATTTGGTTAGACTCTTTCTCTCCGATTGTTCTGTCTGAGTTATTTTCATTAGTTACTTCATCCAAACCATCAACATGTTTATTAGACCCCATTCCTATCAGCCTGCTCAAGGAAGCCCTACCATTATTTAATGCTTCGATCTTAAATATGATCAATCTATCTTTGTTAGTTGGCTATGTACCACAGGCTTTTAAGGTGGCAGTAATTAAACCATTACTTAAAAAGCCATCACTTGACCCAGCTATCTTAGCTAATTATAGGCCAACCTTCCTTTTCTCTCAAAAATTCTTGAAAGGGTAGTTGTAAAACAGCTAACTGATCATCTGCAGAGGAATGGTCTATTTGAAGAGTTTCAGTCAGGTTTTAGAATTCATCATAGTACAGAAACAGCATTAGTGAAGGTTACAAATGATCTTCTTATGGCCTCGGACAGTGGACTCATCTCTGTGCTTGTTCTGTTAGGCCTCAGTGCTGCTTTTGATACTGTTGACCATAAAATTTTATTACAGAGATTAGAGCATGCCATAGGTATTAAAGGCACTGCGCTGCGGTGGTTTGAATCATATTTGTCTAATAGATTACAATTTGTTCATGTAAATGGGGAATCTTCTTCACAGACTAAAGTTAATTATGGAGTTCCACAAGGTTCTGTGCTAGGACCAATTTTATTCACTTTATACATGCTTCCCTTAGGCAGTATTATTAGACGGTATTGCTTAAATTTTCATTGTTACGCAGATGATACCCAGCTTTATCTATCCATGAAGCCAGAGGACACACACCAATTAGCTAAACTGCAGGATTGTCTTACAGACATAAAGACATGGATGACCTCTAATTTCCTGCTTTTAAACTCAGATAAAACTGAAGTTATTGTACTTGGCCCCACAAATCTTAGAAACATGGTGTCTAACCAGATCCTTACTCTGGATGGCATTACCCTGACCTCTAGTAATACTGTGAGAAATCTTGGAGTCATTTTTGATCAGGATATGTCATTCAAAGCGCATATTAAACAAATATGTAGGACTGCTTTTTTGGATTTACGCAATATCTCTAAAATCAGAAAGGTCTTGTCTCAGAGTGATGCTGAAAAACTAATTCATGCATTTATTTCCTCTAGGCTGGACTATTGTAATTCATTATTATCAGGTTGTCCTAAAAGTTCCCTAAAAAGCCTTCAGTTAATTCAAAATGCTGCAGCTAGAGTACTGACGGGGACTAGAAGGAGAGAGCATATCTCACCCATATTGGCCTCTCTTCATTGGCTTCCTGTTAATTCTAGAATAGAATTTAAAATTATTCTTCTTACTTATAAGGTTTTGAATAATCAGGTCCCATCTTATCTTAGTACCATATCACCCCAATAGAGCGCTTCGCTCTCAGACTGCAGGCTTACTTGTAGTTCCTAGGGTTTGTAAGAGTAGAATGGGAGGCAGAGCCTTCAGCTTTCAGGCTCCTCTCCTGTGGAACCAGCTCCCAATTCAGATCAGGGAGACAGACACCCTCTCTACTTTTAAGATTAGGCTTAAAACTTTCCTTTTTGCTAAAGCTTATAGTTAGGGCTGGATCAGGTGACCCTGAACCATCCCTTAGTTATGCTGCTATAGACGTAGACTGCTGGGGGGTTCCCATGATGCACTGTTTCTTTCTCTTTTTGCTCTGTATGCACCACTCTGCATTTGATCATTGGTGGTCGGTCTCTGCTCCCCTCCACGGCATGTCTTTTTCCTGGTTCTCTCCCTCGGCCCCGGCCGGTCCCGGCGGGGGACTGCCCCTCCCTGGGCCTGGTTCTGCTGGAGGTTTCTTCCTGTTGGGGGGGAGTTTTTCCTTCCCGCTGTGGCCAGGTGCTTGCTCACAGGGGGTCGTTTTGACCGTTGGGGTTTTGCATGATTATTGTATGGCCTTGCCTTGCAGTATAAAGTGCCTTGGGGCAACTGTTTGTTGTGATTTGGCGCTATATAAAAAAATTGATTGATTGATTGATTGTATATAACCTACAGTGCCCTCTAGTGGTCAACAGGACCCAGTGATTGGTGCCACAAACATACATGTCATCCACATGTCACCATGCAGTCAGCCAAGGGCTTTCTGTCATTTCTTTATTTTCCATTATGGTCATTTTGCATGTTAAAAGATGCCAACATGGCACAAAGCAGGAGGGCCACTGGTCCTCACCTGTGTCTATCAGAATTTCACAATTTCAGAACATCAGAGAATTTCAGAGTAGAGTTTATGTAGTCACTGAGTGATTTTTTTATGGATCCACTTGCTAACTCCATTAATCCCATGCATGTCCTGCTAATCACATGGAATTTAATCCTGTGAAATCCTATGATTCTCCCTACAGTTGTGACCTTACATTGTCACATGATGGTGGGCACCGGTGGATGGAGTTCACCCATGAACACGCAGTATTTTCAGTGTTCAGAAGGTGGCAGACAAACCACATGGAAGTTCAACCACATCTGCCTCTAAATTTCATTAATCCATCCAGCATCCACTAACCATCCAGCAGGTGGCAGACAAATCTACGGGATATTATATAGGCAAAACAAAGTTGCTCTTTTGATTGACCCGGTGTATCAAAGTTAACCACCAGCTAATCACTTCATCCTCATTATGTGCTCTTTTAATTTGGCGAATTACAAGATGATAGCATTTATTCTTTTTGAGTTGTTATCTACACAAGCTGGCTGGTATGGTCTAAGCCACCCACTCATCTCCATTTTTGCTGTCCAAGTCCAACACACTGTTACCAGTGCAGGAAATAAGACTGAACAGATTTTGGGGTTCAGTCTTGGGCCAGCACTCAAACACTAAGGAACTGAGAAAAATCTGAATAACTGAGTAGAGAACAACATATGCCTCCATCCATAACAGGGAATGAGGGGGTCACTGGATGGTTTGATGAGTACATAAAGTATGTTAATCATATGCAATGTTTTCACAGTCACCAGATCTCAATCCTAATTAAACGATTAGGATTTTTGGACCAAAGAATTAAACAACACTCTTCACTTCCATCACTGAAACACCAAATGAGGAAATATCTTCACTCCAGCAGTGTTCTAGAGACTTTTGGTATCAACACCAAGGCATATGTTGGTCCAACATCTACACCTTATATGTCATGGTGATGGAGCACTCTCTTGAAGATGGACAATGTCATTTTTATCTGATACCCACAACTCCTTCACCTTCTTTGTTGTGATCTCAGGGTTCTGCAGGACCTTTGGTACAAAATCTAATTCCTGGGTATTAATTTGGGCTTCCTTCCTCAATGATAGGAAATCTGCATGATCAATAGTTTTTTCTTATGTGTTTGTATAACAGATTGTAGAGTTACTTGTGATACAAGGAATCTTATAGGAGGAATTTGACTTGTAAAAATGCAAAATTGTACTCCTGATTCTTTGGCTTCAAGCTTTTGATTTTCCTCTCTAGATCTACATGTACATGCTTAAATACAACCAAACACGCTCCAATTAACCTAAAAAATATGTGAATTAGTCATTCACATACTTTTGAGAAGAATGCCATTAGTTTCTGGAATCTTCCATGCCGTTTAAACAAGCAGCTACTCATCTTGGTGTCAGCAAACCGGCCACTCACAAAAAATTTGACACAGTGAATAAAAGCTGACTGTGTAACTATTATTTTAAAATAACTTTATATATGGATTGATTAAATAGAATATGTGCAGTTGGGGAAGATTCTATATATGGAGTTACTAACTGAGTTGTCCTTTTGCAAAAGTGAGGCATATTAATTTTTAAATATTTTGTTGCAGGTATAAAGTAGGGGATTTATGTTTATTATAGCAGATATCATAAGGAGGGCTTAAAACCTACAATAAAAAAAAAAGAAGCTGAGCCACCTGTTTCCAGCACGCACTACTTTTTAGGATAGCAGTACAAAACAGATGCTTTTTGGAAAAGCTGTTGTTGTTGCTTAGCAACTACTGAAACCTCATCTTAAGCAACGCACTCTTTTCCTGTAAAAAATATTTTCAAGTAAAACAGATTGTCCTTTCAATTTCTAACAAGAAAAATGCACCGCTGTGAAGACCACTGCCTGGTGGACACGTAAAAGCTTTTCATACTGTTTTTGGCCCCAGACACTGATGGATGCTAATTATTTCTTTGATTTACACCAGTTTACGGTGTGTGGGTTTTTATTTACATATACTTTTGATGTTATACTATGAAATAGATGCGCTATAGTGTTTGGTCATGTCTGCGAATAAAGAAAGATATCAAGTCAGTGTAAAAATAATGACTTGAACACGCATTAGAAAACGTAATAAACTGGATTATTTTCCTTCATGTTCATGCTCATATGGTGTGTTGCATTGTGTGAAGCTAAATCCATTAACATTAAAATTCTCAAAAAGTAACAGTTCAAAGGTAGCACTCAACTACAATGGAGTTTTAGGGCCACATTGAATTTCTTTTTTTTTGGGACTTTATATATATTACGAGAAAAAAGTCAGAATATTACGAGAATAAAGTTGTAATATTATGAGAAAAAAGTCACAATATTACAATAATAAAGTCGTAATTTTACGAGAAAAAAAGTTGTAATATTACAAGAAAAAAGTTGAAATATTATATTATGACTTCATCTCGTAATATTATGACTTTATTCTCATAAAATTCCGAATTTATTCTCGTAATTTCCGACTTTATTCTTGTAAAATTACAACTTTATTCTCATAATATTACGACTTTATTCTCAAAGTCTTAAAATTACAACTTTATTCTCGTAATATTACGAGTTTAATCTCGAAGTCTAAAAATAAAAAAAAAATTCCATGTGGTCCTAAAATGCCATCGTACTCAACTAATCAGCTAATTGTTATTGAAGCTAACTTTTTTGTTAGCGGATTAGCTTTCAGCTAGTTTTAACAACTATTAGTGACCCAGTTAGCTTCCACTAAAATTAGTTCCACTAACTTTAAGTCAGCTAACATTTTTTTTTCAAAAAGTTAAATGACCCTCCTAAATAAACCCTAAAATCGTACATTTGTCTGTTTTGGCACATATCTGATAAGCAACTAGAGCACCGCGCTCGTATAGTGCAACCCCCGCCAACACTAGTTTCCAATTCCACACATTTTTACCTTAAAAAACATTCCAAGGTCAAACTCCTGTTAGACGTTGCTTTTTATAAGCTAACATATTATACAAAATATAGACCAATAGGGCTTTTCAATGTTAAAATCAAATATCCGCTAAATCCGCAATACGGATCAGATGCAGATCAAACTTGATCTATTCAGTGAGAGTGCCAGTTTGCACCTCATTGTCACAAACGAGTGATTAAGGCACTTTTGATTGAGATATAAGGCAAAATGTACATCAAATGGGCATTTTAATATTAAATTCAAATGTCCATAAAATCCACAATCTGGATCAGATCCAGATCAAACTTTGTCAGGCGATAGTGAGTGCCAGTCTACACCTCACTTTCAAATATGAAACTGCTTGGCGCATATTTGTTTAAGATATAATGTAAAATATACATTAAATGGGTTTTCAATGTTAAATTTAAATGGCCACAAAATCTGTTATCTGGATCTGATCCAGATTAAACTTTGTCAGTCGATAACAGATACCATCCTACATAACGTATATATGATAGAAATTCAATCTTCTTTGACATAGTCCTGAATTTTTTAGAATTCATTCAGTGTTAAAAGGATAGGGATTTTTTTTTTCCAGTTTTCCAAGATTTTTCCTGAATTTTGACCTTTGACCTTAAAAATTGAATCAGTTCTTGCCTATCAGGATATGAATCCTCTGTAAAAATTGCATAACGATATATGAAAAAATTGTGGGTTACAGGCTGTTCACAAACAAACAGAGGTGAAATATAACCGCCTAACTTCGTTGGTGGAGGTAAAAATGACACATCATGTGAAGGCAACAAATATCAAGCGCAGCACAGATCTGCATTAGGATCTGCACAAGTTTTACTCCGGAAGCATCAAACTAGAGTAAATACTTATTTATTAATAAGTAGTGACAGTATTTATTATTTTTAGTAATTATTGTTGTTATTTCTGATGTATTGAATATTTTCTGAGTGGTGTGAAAGTGATTAGTGCACTTGCTTCAAAAGCAGAAGGTTCCCAATTTATGGCCAGCAGTGCCCCTTGTCCATATAATGTGGATTTGCATCAGGTAGCGCATACGGTGTGAAACTTGTGCCAAATCAACATGCAGATCCATGTCAGCTTTGCTTTGGAGAAGCTGGAAAAACTGCAAATGGAAACTACTGCTTAATTTCATTTATTTATTATTTACACATATATTTTGATCATCACCTGATCTTGGCATGGGAAAGTTTTGTGGGACCTCAGTGTTTTTACGCTTCAACAAACTGACATTTCAGCTCTTTAGGTGTGTTTATGGAGCCAGAAACCCAAAATCAAAGCTAAATTCATATAATAAAAGTTGGCAGTTAGTCATAGCTTTAACTACATATTTTAGCAGTTTATCATTTTAGTGTTAAACCTTTCAGTTTGCAGATTAGCAGTTATCAAAGCAAACTATTAGATTATCTGTACACAACACTGCTGACACTGATTAAACCTGTTATTTGTATAATGCGGATAGCAAGTGGTGTAACGAGAAAACCTGCTGGCCATGTTACAGTTACAACCAAGTGGTTCGATGATGTCTTTTCTCACCTCTCCGGAAGTGAATTTTATTGCAGTTTCTTGTCTGGCCGCCTGAAGCTGGCTCCAAAACAAAGCACATTCCCATAGGACTCCATGTTAAAATGTCCAACTTTAGAGCACAAATAAACATGTTTACAGCCAGTTGTGGACTCTATAGATAGTCTCCCCCTCCATGACACACCCACATTCCACTCCTTTATGCATTAATGAGTTCATCATGAATCAGTGTGGGTGGGGCTCTCGATATGGCAACACCCAGACACGGGTGTCATTTTGGCTGTTCCAGATCGCTAAAGAAAACCTATGGGTGATGTCATGTGGGCTTTGTCCAGTATATATACAGTTTATGGCTACAGCCTGTTCATACATTGGTGTTAAAAAGTGATTAATACATGTGAAAACCTTAATTAATTAAAGCTTCATTGTGTAGGATTTGTGTTTGTTATCAGAAATGGGATATATAATTCATAACCAGCTGTTCATTAGTGTAGAATTTCTCGCAAACCCTGAGTTATTTTGTTTTCATAAGCTTCAAATGAGCCCTTCATAGCTACATGGGAGTGGACCCCTTTGTGGAGGCCGCCATGTTGCACCGCCATATTGATAAAGTAGCCCAAAAGGGACAAACTTACTCTGCCTTTGGTATTTTGCAGTGTGACTGGAAAACTGACGAAAAATGAAGAGTTGCTACACACCAAAAAATGAACCATGGTTTCAATGAGAAAAAGTGTTGTAACAATTTGCACAGATTTTTAAAAGTTATTTCAGCTTAACTAGAGAAGTGTTGTGGCATTAACTCAGTTGAAAGTTGAAATAACTAAAAAAAATCTATGCAAATTGTTACATCAAGTTTTCTTGTTGAGACAGCAGTTCCTTTTTTAGAGTGTAGTGCAGGCTACCAAGTTTGCAAAACCATTATATTTGTGAAATGTAGGATCACACATATTGCTTATCCCAAGAGAACCAAATGGAGCATGAATCCTCATCACCAGAAGAGAAGATATGAAGGGAAACAATCGTGACCGATGATGGCGTAATGCAATTTGCAACCTCACCACTAGATGACTGCAAATCCTGCATACTGTAGCTTTAAGAAATAGGGCTAGAAACAACCAGTTATATTAACCCCAATGCAAAACA
Source organism: Thalassophryne amazonica (assembly GCF_902500255.1). Lineage (NCBI taxonomy): Eukaryota > Metazoa > Chordata > Actinopteri > Batrachoidiformes > Batrachoididae > Thalassophryne > Thalassophryne amazonica. The sequence goes on from NC_047119.1 coordinate 28,861,907, forward strand.
CCAGGATTGGTCTGTCTTGAGAGTGTAATTACTCTTTTACTGGCTCTTCTCTGGTGAATGGTTATGTGATCAACCTTCTTTTTCTGCAGATGAGAAGTAAAAAAATAATTTTTGGCATACAATGACTTTTTGTAGAAAGATAGTCCTTGGATCAGTTGAGAACATTTGGATGGTGATTTAAACCGCTTCTTTTAACCTCTTTCTTCTGTTTATGCAGCATTATGTAATAGGTTTTCTTTTCATGTAATTCTTAGCAGCATACTTCCAAAAGTACATAAAAAAATAGATAAATGAAAGGGTAACTGCATGGTTCTTGTATATATATGTTAGCTCCTTTATTATAAATCATACTGTACATGAATTTTTTTTGCTAAAAACTGTTTTAGTTTTCCTGAGTTGCTTCGCTATAAACATCCATCATAGACAAATAACATAAAAAAATAAAAAAAAATCAAGGGTGTGCTGTATTTCCATGGTACTGCAACTGCAAAATTCACACATGCACATGCAGCTTAACAGAAAAGCATGTTGTTGTTTTTTTTAAACCAATACCAAATAAGTCTCAAAGTGTACACAAATGTTCAAATTATACAAATGAAGTGAAATTAATGACTGCTTGGATGGCAGGAAGACATACTGTTAGTGCTACAGATACATGCTTTATATAAAAAAAATGTCATATTGGAAAATTGCAGCAAAATGTAAGTCTGTCAAGTTACTATAGTTACACAGCCATGATTCTAACAAAAGAATCGCAACAGAGCCACTGTGTACTTTGCTTTTATTGTAGATTGCTGTACAAAATGTCATAAGAAACAACCAAAAAAATACCTGTATGTGATGTACGTATATGCAAAAAGTGAGGTTGTGAACATTTAAACCTTTTAGTGGTTGCAATATGTTGATTAAGGAGACAGAAGTGTGGTGTGTCAGACTACATTTAAAGAGATTTATCGGGGCGGGGGGGAAGCTGGAGCTAATAATAATGAGAAAAATATGAGTGGTGTCTCTTTTAAACCCAGGGGCAAAAATGAATACTTTTTCTTTTCATCCTGACACATCCTTTGATTGTGCTTAATGCCATCACACAGAGTTGCTGTCAGGTTCCAGCGCCTCTTTGTCCTTCTTTTAATTTGACACAAGCTTGTTTCAAGAAAAGAAACCTGCAAGCAGTGTGACTGCAGGAGATGTGGCTTGTGCAGAAACCAGCCACACTACAGAAATCTCCTCCTTCTAATTCTAACTGAAGCTGTATCCTTGGTTTGGCAGTGGACATCAAATCCTGCAGACACGCGCGCGCGCGCGCACACACACACACACACACACACACACACACACACACACACACACACACACACACACACACACACACACACACACAGATGAAAGTATGCACAGTAAGTGGCATAGCACTAAAGTGCTTAATCTGGACCATTTGTCTTTTGTCTGGCTTTTCATTACCTGAAATAAGCATTTGTGAGGCAGTCACCCCACTGGGAATATTATTGAGTACTGGAACCAGCCTGTCACTGAAGGCATCAACTTGCACCAGGTGACTTGTCTGGGCTGTGATCCCGTCACATTGCGGTGAAGAATACAGCACCTGTGGGAGCTCTGCAAAACGTCAGTGAGAAAACATCATTTTTTATCATTTTTATCTTTATTGTGAAGAACAAGTCAGATTTTGACTACAAGATTACCCATTTTTTCCCCCAAATGGTCTAGAACGGCACATTTTCAAGTCTTTTCAACTCTTGCCTTTAATTCAGGATGTAAAATTGAATCGTGTGTTTCTGAACACCTTGTCAACATCACTGTGGCTGTCTAGTCTCGGGGGGTGATGTCTATTTAAAGGTACAAGGAGTAGATGCGCCTGCTTCCAACGAGAAAAATAAGCAGCCACCTGCTGCACACTGTAAAGATATACTACATGATTAATGTGCAGGTGAAAGAAATCTGCTCAAACAGACCATCAAACCGCCCACACATTTGCTAATAGGTGCTTCAGGTGTGATACTCGCACCATAAACCTTCTTCAGAAACATAATCACCCCCCTTTGGCTGTATGCTGGCTCCTGCACAGCTGCATTTGCATCTGCAGCAAGAGCATTTTGGCAAACTGTAAAAATGCACTGGTGGTGATAAAACTTGAAGTATACCTGAGCTGTGATCCGATAGCTCAGAAGGCTGCTTGCGCTGCTCCAAATCCTGGCCGTTCTGCAGGGACGTTCCTTTGGGAGGCCGTGGGGGGCAGGTGGCAGAGCGATACCCACCCTGCTCCCCAGAGAAACGCTGGTAAGGAGAAGGATCAACAAACCTGAAATATTTCAGACTCATGTAAATATGCTGCTGGTAAAACAAGGCAAGCAAAGTTCAGCATTTATAAAGCAGTAACAGTAGCATGCTGCGGCAGCAAAGGCAGAAATACCGATAAACTGTGCAGCAGGAGGTTGCAAGGTTTTGATTTGTAAAAAAACAAACAAAAACAACAACATTATAATTACAAATGTGATACCCAGTAACCAAATCAAGGAAATAATATCTGTGGAATGAAATCTTGGCTTTAAATGCAGAGCACTTCTAATAAAAGAAACACAAGCTACGCACAATTAAGATTAATGTGCTTTATAACGGCAACAAGTATGTCTGACCTGTAGGACTAAACTACACTACATTTTACTTCGGTTGTATTTATAGTTTCCATGCCTTTATTAGTCAGGACAGGTCCATAAGTATTTTGACATTGACTTTTTCCCCCTCTTTTAGCCTCTGTACAACATTGTAAATAAGCCATATGTTGAATTCATTTGATTAAATTTGTTCATTTAAAGCTGTACAGCCTTTCAAATGTCACCAAACTGACAAAATTGAGTTTCGACTGAAATGCAAGCATTATAATGTCAGATTATCTTTGAAATATGTTTCAAAATTACGACTCATTTTAATGGAGAGAACATAGTAAGTTCCTTCGGCTTCTCCCTTGTTTGCACTTGGGGTCGCCATAGCAAATCCAAGGTGGATCTGTATGTTGAATTGGCACAGGTTTTACGCCAGATGCCCTTCCTGACGCAACTCCACATTACATGGAGAGAACATATTTATCTTATTTCCCTTTTAACATCGTCTTCAGGAGAAAGTGCATGTGCGCATGCATGAGGCTTTGAAATTATCGGAAAGTATCTTTGACCTTGCATGATGACTGTGCACGGGGTGTGCACGCTAACATCCATAAGATGTCTTGTAAATCACTTCAGAGGTTTTGTCTAGTTTAAAAAACGGCACCTTGAGATGTAGAAGTGTTTATTTGTCACTAACTTTTAAAAAATATATGAAAAACATATTAGAGTTATACAGAAATAAGATGATTTGGAGCATTTTCTGCCATGTTGGATTATTTTGTTTGAGCATCCCTCAGGGAAGTTGGAGGAATCTATGATCTATGACGTGAGGACATCGCTGTCACAGACTCTATGGGTCACTAAGGAATGTAGTTCAAGGCCATTTGCTTGAAATTTCCCCCTTCTGTTGTGTGGGCCGCCAGAAGAGGAGGTACTGCTGGCCCACCACCAGAGGGCGCCCTGTCTGGAGTGCGGGCTCCAGGCACCAGAGGGCGCAGGGGTACATCAGCAGGACGATGTCTCCACCTCTTTGCCGAGATATCGTTCTACCTGGAAGGTAACGTACCTCAGCTGACTGTTTTGACAGTATCCTTTGTGACTTTGTGCATTATATTGTGGACTGCTTTTCCAACGAGAGGTGGAGGTAGCTTTCCTGCCGTACTGATTCCTGGGTGCAAACGCATCCTCAGTTAATTGCTTTTTTGTTCCTTGCCAGCAGTACCAGGTCCGACACGCGGAGGCAGTGGCCACCTGGGAGTTCGGGACTTGGCGGCTCCAGTATTCCCGGGGTCTGGTGGCGGAGGAAATCGTGTGGTTCCGGTTCTGCTTTGGACAGGCGTCTTCTATCTTCGAGCCTGCCCACACAACACCTTTGTGAATTGACTCTTGTCTATTGTTGCAATCTGTTGTATTTGTTGTGCACATTCACAACAGTAAAGTGTTGTTATTTGACCTACTCCATTGTCCGTTCATTTGCGCCCCCTGTTGTGGGTCTGTGTACCTACACTTTCCCAACACCTTCAGGGGAATTATTTATTCATTTTTTTCCTATACAATGTGAATTTTGATCATATTGGCAATGTCATACAATGAATCCCATATTTAAAGGCTAATAAATAAAATTACAGTGGTGCAAAAGAAAACTCTTTTCATAACTTTAATCTTAAAAAAAAAACAACCCAAAGGCAGTACACCTTTAATTATTTCTGACTACTCTTGGCATGCTAAACCTTTTCAGGAACCACCATGTTTGCGCTACAGTGTACAAATTTCAGCTCTTGAGGTCTGTTTTTCAGGGTTTTACAGCCAAAAAGCCAAGTCAAATTAAATTTGTACAATAAAGGTTAGCAGTTACCTGTTAGCTGTTAGCGACCATCCCAAGGTTGCAGTTAGCATAAAACTGTTTTTGACACTAAGTTTTAGGTTTGGTGCGCCCACCACTGGCCACGACAGACAGTGCAGTGAAATGTCATGTAGATGTGGATCAAGATGTGGGTTTTTTACTGTGAAAAAACAGACACAGCGCTAAGGAAGTTGTTGTTTTGTACCAACAAGCAGTAATGCTGTTATTAATACTAATGCACAATTCTGAACATGCTCATTCTTGGCAGAGATATTGCTTTAGCTGTGAAATCATTAACTTTGCTCTTTCATCCCCCACAGTCATTCAAAACTATGAGACAAACCTAATTGATGTGTCTGAGTAAATGAAACATTGTTCAGAGGCCACTGATGCTCACACCCCTGCTGTTAATTTTGGACGAGCAACACATCTACTTGCCAAAAGGAATAATACTAAAAGTTTGCTGACATTATTAAAAACATAATGCAGACATCAAGGAATTGAACATAAAATTACTTTTATGTTTGATTCACCGACTAAAAAAAAGTAATTGCAGCCAACCAGAGTTAGATTTTATGATTTATGTAATGAATTCTTTAGCCAGTCTTCAGTGTCTATGGCCTCCATTAATACAAAATACTGGCAGTCAAGTCCAGAGAGGCCCATTGTCTGCCAAGCACCCTACTGTGAGTGTTTGAGCTCACTGCTGACATGAGAAAAATAGCAGCCAGCGATGAGCTACAGGCATCTGGCCGCTTACGACAGGAATCTTTTATCAGCTTTGATGTCAAAAGATGAAGAGACTAGTTGGATAATTTGAGCAACAAATTGCATTGTTGGCAATTCATTACCACATTTTACCCACAAAACAAAAACAAAGTTCATAAAATTCTTTAAAGTGCGACCATTTTTGGAAATACTACGCATGCACGCACACACGCACACACACACACACACACACACACACACACACACACACACACACACACACACACACACACACACACACACTGTCACCACCTTTCCTCCACCTCCTCTCCAAAAAAAATTAAAGCTACAGTGTGTAGAATGTAGTGTCATCTAGTGGCGAGGTTGCAGATTGCAGTATGCCATTGCTGGTTATAATTTTGTTTCCCTTTACAATTTTACTTCTTTAGCCTGTGCTAGAATTCCTCTTATACTTCTCAGTTTTCCGGCTGTGCTGCAAAATGCGAAAGGCGGCGTAATTATGTCCCTTTTGGCAGTCCAGCATGGCGGATTCCGTGAGGGGGCCCGGTCCCATATAGATATGAAGTGCCCAATCTAAGGGTATGAAAACACATCAATGTGTAGCTACGGGTAATTATACACTAATGAATGCTATATTCCATTTCGCACAAATCCTACATACTGTTGCTTTAAATTTGTTTTTTACTTACATACTTTTAAGCATGAAATGACAAAAAAAGAGTAAGGTCACCAACAATCAGATCTAAACACAATTAAATCAATTCTTCCCATCCATAGACCCAGTGCCTGCCACATTTGATCAAAACCAGATTAAATGTTCATACGATATCTTGCAAACATTCATGCAAGCACAGTCACATTGAGAGTAAGGCCATCACAGAGCCCTACACCTCTGCAAGCATCATTACTCCTCACGCAAAAACCACACTTTAACACCAACAGCACAGAGGACATGTTGCACAGTAACATTTAAGTATATTACTGTGGCTGGGAAGTGCAAACTAAATTTACATGTTAGAAAACAAGGTGAAAACCAATTTCTTTTTCAAAATTTAAATTTACTTTTGGAAATGTGTTTCTCAACTTGTAAATTTGTTTTCTAAATGTATTTTTTTTCTAAATGTAAGTTTATTTTTGCTTTTGCAATTCTGTTTCTCAATTTATTTTTATTTTTTCTAAATTTGCTTTATAAATGTAAATAATTTGTTTTTTGCTTTTGCAAATTTGTTTACTTTTGTAATTTTGTTTTCTAACATGTAAATTTGGATTGCACTTCACAGCCACCATACTACATGCATCTTTTTTGGTATTTCAATTTTCAGAACCTGACACCTGATGCAGAAATACCCTCAATACCTGTAATTATCTTGTAAGGAGCATAACAGAGTCAGGTGAGGGCCACTGGAGGGGTCTTGTCCTTGTGGAGCAGCTGAAGAACAGGGATGACAGTCACTTCAGGGTTGTCCACCACAGCCTAAATCTAACGGATAAACCTATTATGTGCATATTGTTGCTGGAGGTCATGTTTATGTGTCCAGATCCAGATTTATAGCAGTAGCACACACACACATTTTATTTAAGAGCAAAGTGCCAACATACCAGAGGCTGATTCATGACATGTGCTGGAGGATGCATTTAAGTTGATGTCCATGCTTGACAGAGGAGAAAGGCTTCTCTGCAGAGGCTGGATGGACAGACAGCCTGTCAGTGTGTCCCGAGCCGCATCAACAGTGGATTTCATCTAGAAAAAAAGGTTAAAAAATAAAAGTAATCAGTGTGAAACAACAGTAATCTGAATAACACATCATTGTATTGGGATAATCATGACACAATGTCTCTTACTTTTTGTTGTGTAGTACTTCATATACAGTGCATCCAGAAAGTAGTCGCAGCGCTTCCAGTTGTCCACATTTTTTATGATACAGCCTTATTCCAAAATGAAGTAAATTAATTTTTTCCCCCTCAAAATTCTACTCACAATACCCCATAATGACAACATGAAAATGTTTTCATCTAGGATGTGTCTGTACATTGCTGCATTCATCTGTCCCTCAAGCCTGACTAGTCTCCCAGTTCCTGCTAATGAAAAACTTCCCCACAGCATGATGCTGCCACCACCATGCTTCACTGTAGGGATGGTGCCTGGTTTCCTACAAACATGATGCCTGGTATTCACACCAAAAAGTTCAATCTTTGTCTGATCAGACAACAGAATTTTGTTTCTCATGGTCTGAGTCCTTCAGATGCCTTTTGGCAAACTCCAGGTGGGCTGCCATGTGCCTAAGGAGTGGCTTCCGTCTGGCCACTCTACCATACAGGCCTGATTGGTGGATTGCTGCAGAGATGGTTGTCGTTCTGGAAGGTTCTTCTCTCTCCTCAGAGGAATGCTGGAGTTCTGACAGAGTGACCATTGGGTTTTTGGTGATCTCCCTGACTAAGTCCTTCTCCCACCATCACTCAGTTTAGAAGGGCGGCCAGCTCTAGGAAGAGTCCTGGTGAATCCGAACTTCTTTTCAGTTGCGGAGTGGCACCCCTAATCTTGTTTTATGTGTACAATGGTAAATAAATATTCTATTCTATTTACAGATGATGGAGGCCTCTGTGCTCATTGGGACCTTCAAAGCAGCAGAAATGTTTCTGTACCCTTCCCAAGATTTATGCCTCTAGACAATCCTGTCTCTGAGGTCTACAGACAATTCCTTTGACTTCATGGTTGGTTTGTGCTCTGACATACACTGTCAACTGTGGGACCTTAAATGTAGACGTGTGTGTCTTTCCAAATCATGTGCAATCAACTGAATTTACCCCTGCTGAAGTCCAGTTAACCTGGAGAAACATCTCAAGGATGATCACTGGAAACAGGATGCACCTGAGCTCAATTTTGAGCTTCATGGCAAATGCAGCGAATACTTATGTACATATGATTTCTTAGTTTTTTATTTTTAATAAATTCGCAAAAATAAAAACAAACAAAAACAAACAAATAAACAAAACCTTTTTTTCACATTGTCATTATAGGGTATGGTGTGTAAAATTTTGATGGAAAAAAAAAATAATTTCATCCATTTTGGAATAAGGCTGTAGCATAAAGAATGTGGGAAAAGTGAAGCACTGTGAATACTTTCCAGAAGTACTGTGTAAACACATCATATTTTGGGGGCCATTTTGTACAACAACATGAATTTAATCCTGGTAAATTAAATCATTTACACTCAAATGTATTTGCAGTGAGACTGAGCTGCATTACTATCTACACTACTAAGTGGTGGATATTCAACTGTGATTTTGTCTTGAGTGGAAGAATTTTGCTGACCTGGTAAATCGGGGTCATGTCATCTGGGTCCAAGGACAAAACACCAATTTCCAATAGTTTTCAGATGGATCAAATAGCAACTTTGGCTCAGTGAGAAATGTCATCACAAGATCTGTTCTCTAGTGTAAGTGGTTACTGAGACACAGCAAGGTGTGATTTCACTGGGGTCAAAGGGTGAACCACATCACTGGTCAATTACAGGAAAAAAAATGTTCAGTTAGATTAAATAAAACTTGGTGTCTCTTAATTTAAATCCAAGATCTTCCCTGTAGCATCAGTGGTCACTGACATCTAAATAGTGTGTGATTTTGCATTTTCTGACTGTTACCATGGTAACACTTTATTTTCTGACAAAATGTATTTGTTAGAGACTGTTGAAATGGTATGTTGCAAATAATTTTCTGCCAAAATTAAGAGTGTACAACCAGCTCATGAGATAATATGCCACAAAAGTCCACATGGATGGACAGTCAACTACGTGTCATTTTTGTTGGTTGGGTCATGCAGCTGATATTTGCACTCATATATGATGAAAACCTTGGCTTTAATTTAAATCCAGTTTGGTCCCTTCAGCTACATGTTGTTTATGAGCGTTGTTACATGATATACAGTAGTGTTCAGAATAATAGTAGTGCTATGTGACTAAAAAGATTAATCCAGGTTTTGAGTATATTTCTTATTGTTACATGGGAAACAAGGTACCAGTAGATTCAGTAGATTCTCACAAATCAAACAAGACCAAGCATTCATGATATGCACACTCTTAAGGCTATGAAATTGGGCTATTAGTAAAAAAAAAAGTAGAAAAGGGGGTGTTCACAATAATAGTAGCATCTGCTGTTGACGCTACAAACTCAAAACTTGCTTTTTTAGCAATCCTGTGAATCACTAAACTAGTATTTAGTTGTATAACCAGAGTTTCTTCACATCTGCGAGGCATTAATTTTGTTGGTTTGGAACCAAGATTTTGCTCATTTACTAGTGTGCTTGGGGTCATTGTCTTGTTGAAACACCCATTTCAAGGGCATGTCTTCTTCAGCATAAGGCAACATGACCTCTTCAAGTATTCTGACATATCCAAACTGATCCATGATACCTGGTATGCGATATATAGACCCAACACCATAGTAGGAGAAACATGCCCATATCATGATGCTTGCACCACCATGCTTCACTGTCTTCACTGTGAACTGTGGCTTGAATTCAGAGTTTGGGGGTCGTCTCACAAACTGTCTGCGGCCCTTGGACCCAAAAAGAACAATTTTACTCTCATCAGTCCACAAAATATTCCTCCATTTCTCTTTAGGCCAGTTGATGTGTTCTTTGGCAAATTGTAACCTCTTCTGCACGTCTTTTATTTAACAGAGGGACTTTGCGGGGGATTCTTGCAAATAAATTAGCTTCACACAGGCGTCTTCTAACTGTCACAGCACTTACAGGTAACTCCAGACTGTCTTTGATCATCCTGGAGCTGATCAATGGGTGAGCCTTTGCCATTCTGGTTATTCTTCTATCCATTTTGATGGTTGTTTTCTGTTTTCTTCCACATGTCTCTGTTTTTTTTTGTCCATTTTAAAGCATTGGAGATCATTGTAGATGAACAGCCTATAATTTTTTGCACCTGCGTATGTTTTCCCCTCTGCAATCAATTTTTAATCAAACTACGCTGTTCTTCTGAACAATGTCTTGACCGTCCCATTTTACTCAGGCTTTCAAAGAGAAAAGCATGTTGAACAGGTGCTGGCTTCATCCTTAAAGATGGGACACCTGATTCACACCTGTTTGTTCCACAAAATTGACGAACTCACTGACTGAATGCCACACTACTATTATTGTGAACACCCCCTTTTCTACTTTATTTTACTAATAGCCCAATTTCATAGCCTTAAGAGTGTGCATATCATGAATGCTTGGTCTTGTTGGATTTGTGAGAATCTACTGAATCTACTGGTACCTTGTTTCCCATGTAACAATAAGAAATATACTCAAAACCTGGATTAATCTTTTTATTCACATAGCACTACTATTATTCTGAACACTACTGTATATTCTCAGTAAGAGACAAATGTCCCATGCCTTCTATCTCTGGAGGCATCTGCAAAGTCACGTTTTTGAATAAAATTGGTTATTTTAGTTTTTAATGAAAGATGCGTTTCATGTGGGAGACTTCAAATGTCACTTTTTTATTAACAACCCATCTTCTGTGGCTGTATCTATGGTGACATTACCGTCAGCAAGAGCTAAAGAACAACACAAAACATCTTCATGACATCCACTGTCACACTGAACTAAACAAGTAAAGAAAAAAACCTTACAAACACACCTCCCTACTTTAGTATGAACTAGTAGTAGATACGTTTAACGTAAGAAACCAGTTTAAATATCTGCAAAAAAATCAAAAAGTTGCATTCTCTTTGGACACTTGATGAATTTTATTTAAAAGAAGTAAATTGTTGGTTCTGTTTTGTACAAATAACTAACAGGTTGAAGTGAAAATACTGTTGTGGAGAAAGTGGAGATGCGTTAGAAGGTTTTTGATGTACAAGCTGATTCATGTTCCAGTCCTCACTGATGGTCATGAACTTTGGGTAGTGACGTTAAGAATGAGTAATCGCAGCACACGTCCGCTTTCCACCGCATTGTCACTTTTTCTTTGCATTTTCACTTTGTTTGTGTGTAATTTGCCCACAATCTCGGAGAAAATGCCACGTTTCTGTCCCCGGAAGTAGAGAAATTACGTCATATTTTACCCCTTTAGCGCCCGGTGTATTTACCTTCTTCCGTAGCTGTTGCTCACTATTCGAATGTGACTTCATATGTTTCCTCAAGGAGCTGGGATCCGTGTAACGCTTGGCACAGCCGGGGATCTGGCATGCATATGGCTTCTGCAAACAAACACATACACAACTTCACAAATATTTTTAAAAACACGCACAAAGTCTAAAATCAGTCCACTCACTGTGTCCAGGTGTGTACGCTGGTGTTTTGCTCTGTCACTCGAGTTGCTGAAGGCCTTTTGGCATCCCGTGTGCTGACACACATAAGGTTTCTCGCCTGTGTGGCTGCGCAAGTGAATCTTCAAATTTTCGAGCCGAGAAAAAGCCTTCTTGCATCCCTCAAACTGCAAGTGCACATTGCAATGGGGGAAAAATTACTGAAGCAAATTCACGGAGTCATATGAAGCAAAAATCACTTTCATAGCTCCCTTATACAGCTAAATATGGTTGGAATTTCATCTTAAATATACACAAAGCTATGTGTCTGCATGTAGAAATGATTATTTTTTTGTTTTAAGCATGAGTGACATATGTCACAGAAATCCATATCTTAAGGAAATCCTGCATGGAATATAAGTCATGTCGACTAATTTGGTTTGCACAACATCCGACATGCGTTCACATTGTTTTGGAAATACACTAATGGCCTTATCTTGATTATTTTTAGCACACAGTCTAAAGAGCATAACACAAGTACTCTTTGGTGTGTCCAACTGTACTTTGAAATGTATTCATCATAATCTGAGTGCAAAGTAACCCACAAAGAGGGTGTGTTTGGAGCACAATATGAAATAAACCCATCAAAATGTCATCTGTTATTGCCTTTAAGGAAGATGCACTAGCGAATGGGGCTTGCGCACAAGCAGGAGCAGCAGTCATCCACCACAGCTTGCCGAGCTAAAACATTACAGGAATTTCTACAAGACCTCCTGCATATCCCACCAGGTACCCCCCACCCCACCCCTGCACGTTGTAGTTTGTTGTAACAAATGCATATCCCTGTCTGTACAAATACTGCAAGCCTGCTTATTTAAGGCATATCTGAATATTGTGCAGTATATTGTGTCAGGAAAAGCAATCAGCTCTCGACTGTAGACCAGGTTTTTCTGTTGCTTTCTCATGCTGAAAGTGCGTGCACACTCTAACTGACCACACCTCAGTTTGACACAAAGATGGGTGCAGAGAGGAGCACAGGTTTGCTGTTCAAAGAATGTGGCAGTGCAGTGGGTGTGAAAACAAATGGGTTGGAACTAGGAATGCTATTTACGCTGCACGCTACCTTGTATCAGGTGGAAGATAGGGCCCTGAAGGATATCCTTCTTGAAAGTAATGGATAGTAAACCTGTATGAATGTGCTCAAAATCACAGCAATGAACTGGGTGACCCACATGAGATTTTGATGACCGATGCTGATTTAAAGAACAGGCTGATATGTTTTATGTGATACAGCAATTTAATAATGATGACAAATGAGTCACAAAATAGCAGTTAAATGTACAGTGATTTAACACTGCATTGTCTCTGTGCATGTATTCCTGTTTCCCTTATGTTCAGCATTGTCGTGTTTCCTCACTGTTTCAAAACACCCATTCCCACTGTTTGGAGGCACAAATTATTACAAAATGAGAGTCTTCCAGTGAAAAAATGATGAAGAAAAAAAACAAAATTCTGCTCCCCCAACCCCCCAAAAAGTGTTTCAATTGATTACTCTCAAATTAATTAGGCTGATCGTAGTGAATTTGATATCTAAGCTATCTGGACAAATACATATAATTTCAGTGTTACCAACTGAAGAAATTGAATGAGATTTGTTCTGATGAGCACACCTGTCAGACTGTTTGACCACACGTGGTTTGTACCAGCCTTATGACCACAGATATCAACCAAGGCCAATTAATTCAGCATTAATCTGTCTGGGCAGTCAGATAAAATGGGTAAAAAAGTGGTTCTAACAAACTGCATATAATGTAATATTCAGAAATATCTGTACTTCTGTCTAACTTTTGATAGTACATGTACAGTGTGCTGTTCAGTACCTGAAGCTATGAACTTATTAGCTCGAAGGTGCCACAAGGAGTGTAGAGTGTGTGTGGGAGAAGGTGACAGAAAGAAATAGAAAACCTTTTGAGTGACAGAATCACAGTTATTCAGTCTGAATTGGCACTTAGCTCTGTTGCGGCTTGCCACACTGAATTGCCAGGTGAAACTCCCCCCCACACACACACAACTTTTCAGTCATTTAATCAAGATTCAAGATTCAAGCAACTTTACTGATCTCTAAAAGGGCAATTCATATCACACCCAATTAATTAATGACATTTGAATCATACGGATAATACACAATAAGAAGCATGCTGTGCTGCTATTTTTATGTCTTTGTTTTTAAACAGCTGTAACAGTCTCAATTATAACGCTACTTAATTATTACGCAAAAATACTCCATATTGCATCATCCTTTTGAATGGTGTGTTTGCAGCTTGCAACAACACACATTTCAGCTGTAGCGGCCTGCACAGGTTGGACTCAGTCTCTCGGCTGCAGCCCCCCATTGACCCTTAACTGCAATAAGTGGGTTTAAAAAATGGATGGATGGATAAAAGCCATATTTTGCATGTATAATGAGTTGTGTATTTCACCAGCAGGGGTCAGCATTTACACACACATCATTCTAGTGTAATTTTTAAGTTTTCAGTTCTGCATCTTGGAACGACAGCAGGTATAATACAATTACTGCTTTTTAGGAAGTCTGAAAAAAGAGAGAATACATTATATTTATATTTATGACACTTACACACCAGGCCATGCACTGTTTTTCCAGGGCTTCAGGTATGTAATAATACTACACTAATCCAGCCTAATAATACAGCTTTACTTTTGCGGTATCATGCCACAGTACCACAGTGACTTCACTTCTAAGATATGTGACTCATTAAAGCTTCCGCATTTTAAAGCTTCACGGGGGGGAGTTTCGTATGTCCTTACTAAGCTTAGACCATGTCCAGTTTTGTTATTTTGTTCTCTCAATACTGGATTCCTCGCATACTCATGCCGCTCAGCCAAAACGTGTCTTTTAAAAAAAGTGCCTCGCTTCCCCATGAATAATTCACTATAATCAACACAAAAGCATACATCACTTTCATGCCGTATCTGGGAGCATGTGCTGGTGCTATGCGTCACCAGGTCCACCACATAACAAAATCGCTTTGGGTCCCTGATGGCAAACACTCAGGTAGACAACCGGTTCATCGCCATCACCTGAAAGTAACCATCTATCTGCTGCAACCAGGTGAAACCTGGGTGGTGTCTTGACTTTCTCCAGTCCCTGGAGTCCTCACCACTCAGGCACTGGCATCTGAAGTGGGTCACATGGCCAGAATGTCAGAGCTGATGTTCTTTTACCATGAAAGTGATACCCCTCATCTGAGTCTCCTCTCCCAAAGTAACCATTCATTTGACACAAAGTTATTCCAATGGTACCCAAGTATCTTCCAAAGAGGCCTAATACCAAAGACGTCTAGTCATTGCCTTGTCGTCTTAGGTCACTGGTTAGCATTTAATTCTCATAACAATACAGCAAGAGAGGAAGCACCATGACACTAAAGTCTTGGACGTTCATTATCCTGCAAAGATGTCAGCATCGCCGAACACCTCTGCCCAGCGATGTTATGACTCTTTAATCTCACAAAACCGAACATTTCTGAGTGGCCTTTTATTGTGGCCAGCCTAAGGCACATCTGTGCAATAATCATGCTGTCTAATCAGCATCTTGATATGCCACACCTGCCAGGTGGGATGGATTATCTCGACAAAGGAGAAGTGCTCACTAACACAGACCTAGACAGATTTGTGAACAATATTTGATAGAAATAGGCCTTTTGTGTTTATAAAAAATGCTTTAGATCTTCAAGTTCAGCTGATAAAAAATGGGAGCAAAAACAAAAGTGTTACGTTTATATTTTTGTTCGGTGTATATAAAATGCCAGTTTTCATTCTGAAATTGAAACCTGAAAAATGTAAATGTCAGTATTAAGAGAAGAGTTCTAACTAATATCCAAATGTTATCGCAGTCACTACTTTAATAAGATCTGTGCTCTGCTAATGATACAGACATTCATGGCTACAAACAAATCCTGAATATTTTGTGAAAGACAAGCTTGTGAAAATCAATATCCTCTCAAATGTCCCTCCTACGCATCTGAGCAAATCTTTTGCTTGAGCACTTTTGAGTGCTATTGTATTACATGCATTACACGCTTGCAATGAAGTGCTCACAATGCAGACTGCACCTAAATATACGGTAGTGTGAAGAAAATGATTAACAGCAGGTTCCTCCAACAGTGTCTGACAGAAAAAAGCATGACAAGTGGGTTTTCAGGACCAAAGTGAGAACATGGGGAGTAAAATTAACACTGCTGGGAGCTTAGCTGTAGTCCAGGGTGTCTCAGTATTATCTCTCTGTGTGTGCTGAGGGACATTTAGGCTGAAAAGAAAACAGCACGGCTCCTCACTGAGGACTGGTGTTAGAGCCAGCTCCTGACAGGTCCTGGCAGGTACTTGTGCTCCACTAAACAATGACAGCTGCAGACTGTGCCAGCAGAGTCCGGTGCCCGGGTCTTATTCTGAGGTCAATATGTTCTAGTTTGTACTCTTCCCTGTCTAAGCAGTGGTGTTTCTACCTTCTACCTACTGTAAGAAAGATATGTCAACATGTGGGGTTAGGCAAAGCATGCACTGGTTTTGAATAGCGATTCCTTCAATATGCACTGAAAACTCTTTAGTTATGCTTTATGTAGTAATACCACCAAGATTTTGCAATCAATACAATTTACTGGTGTCCTTGCATTTGTTGGTGTTGGCCAATCCTTTTTGAAAAATTCCCTTTTGAAGAGGAGAAAAGCCATATATACAGCAGGGGTGGTGGCCAAGTGGTTAATGCGCTTGGTTTCAGTTCAGAAGGTTCCGGGTTCAAATCCCACCCCTGCCACATTTCTCCATGTAATGTGGAGTTGCGTCAGGAAGGGCATCTGGCGTAAAACTTGTGCCAATTCAAACATGCAGATCCACCTTGGATTTGCTGTGGCGACCCCAAGTGCAAACAAGGGAGCAGCTGAAGGGACTTACTTACATCACAACCCAGTATAAGCCACACTTTTGTCTGTATGTAAAACTTTTGTTTCAACACAATGGGCAGGAGCTCAGTGTAGTGCATGTGCACACCACAGCGTTTGCTGATACTTATATTAGGGTACGTGGGTAGACTTGTGTGCTACCTCAGGGAACACCTGTATAAGTGGCCCACTGGCAAAGCCTAGTACCCATTAGCCTCCCTAGTCAGGGCATAACAAAGCTGCTGGCAGCAGGGCAATGATTCAGTAGTGCAGGTGGGAACATAGTGCTGGAACTGGTTGCACTACTATGGCACTTGCCAAAAACCACCACAGAAGGTGTACTCAGCGAGAGCCGCCTTGTCAGTTTGTAACTAATGCAGGGAAACTTCTGCATCTGTCGAGAACTGTTTCACATGGTATACTCTAGTCATAGATGCAAAAGCCCAGAGAGAATGTTAATGGGGGGATGTCACTGACCTTATTCGAGTACAGTATAAGGTGAATGAAAATAAAGGTACTATGTAAGAAACACATCACCAACCTTCCTACTCAGTCATCATTAAAAATCAATGGAAAGTCGTAGAGAGCGAGAGAAACAAACTAAGAAAAAGCAAGTTATACAAATAAATGTGCAATAGGCAACATATCTTCTATATTGTAACAGCCAAGTGGCTTTTGTGTACGTGTGTGTATGGCTTTGATCATACAAAAACTGGGGAGAGCTGACATTTGTTGTTTGGTATGCTTACGTATTTTGGGTCAAGGATGAATGCTGCGAAAACAGAAAGTTGATATGACAAATATTTTTGGAGAAATTAGCAATTTTAGTTAACCAGTAAACAACGGACATTGTGCTGCAATGCACCATGGGAGTTCAGGGTGTTGAGGTTTTAAATGTTGTTATTGTGGTTCATGCTAGTTTAACAGTGTTGTTAATGGTATTGATTTATTGTATTTTTGTAGTTCAGTTGGTTTAGTCAGTTTAGTTAAGTGTTATGTTGCTCTTACCATGAGTGAGTTAAATCTTATGTTGGTATCATGAGTGAAATTGTGTAGTGGTTTCAGTGTCATCTGCCACCATCTTTTTTTGTGTCAAATTAAAAACACCTGCTTACAGCAGCTGTGCATCCATGCACCTTCAATCACAGACAAACTGTGGACAGCTGACATTTGCCGTTAGGTATGCTTATGTATTTTGGGTCAAGGATGAATGCTGCAAAAATGGAATGTTGATAGTATGACTGGCTGATTGGATGTACTGCCAAATTCTCTGAAACGCCTTTGGAGATGGCTTATGGTAGAGAAATAAACATTCATTTCACGGGCAACAGCTCTGGTGGACATTCCTGCAGTCAGTATGCCAATTTCACGCTCCCTCAAAACTTATGACATCTGTGGAATTGTGCTGTTTGATAAAACCCAACATTTTAGAGTGGCCTTTTATTGTGGCCAGCCTAAGGCACACCTGTGCAATAGTCATGCTTTCTAATCAGCATCTTGATATGCCACACCAGTGAGGTGGGATGGATTATCTTGGCAAAGGAGAAGTGCTCACTAACACAGATTTAGACAGATTTGTGAACAATATTTGAGAGAAACAGGTCTTTTGTGTGTACAGAAAGTGTTTTAGATCTTTGAATTCAGTTCATGAAAATGGGAGCAAAAACAAAAGTGTTGCTTTTATGTTTTTGTTCAGTGTATGAAACATTCCATTCCAGAGGATAAAAAAGTAGTGGACAGATATTGACATTATCAACCCACCTTTGGCGAGCCATTATGGAATATCAGTGTGCAGCCAAAGCAATGGGAACCTCCAGGGAACGCCCTAGTAGGTGCTAATAATGTCAAGTTACTGTTTTACGGAACAAATATTTCAGCATCAGAGACACACAATAAAAGTACAACTGAAGTGATTGTCTCATATATGCCTGCTCATGTTTGAAGTTCAAATTATGTTTGATAAAGAAAACCCAGTGGAAATGACAGATATAAACAGAGTGGTGAGGTACGGCAAGCATGTTTTAACTGGCCAGTCATCATGAAACAGACGGGTAAATAACACATACGAGTCTGGGCCTGCCCTGTACGCTTACGGTGTAACCAGAGCTACCTCAGTGTGGCCACATTTCATTAGCTATTCATTGGTTTATTCACATGCCAAGCTTTCCTGAAGAATATAAGTGGGCTTTACAGCTTGGAAAATTACCCAGTCGAAAGAGGGAGATCTATCATAAAGTGTGTGTGTGTGTGTGTATGTGTATATACACTCAACAAAAATATAAATGCAACACTTTTGGTTTTGCTCCCATTTTGTATGAGATGAACTCAAAGATCTAAAACTTTTTCCACATACACAATATCACCATTTCCCTCAAATATTGTTCACAAACCAGTCTAAATCTGTGATAGTGAGCACTTCTCCTTTGCTGAGATAATCCATCCCACCTCACAGGTGTGCCATACCAAGATGCTGATTAGACACCATGATTAGTGCACAGGTGTGCCTTAGACTGCCCACAATAAAAGGCCACTCTGAAAGGTGCAGTCTTATCACACAGCACAATGCCACAGATGTCGCAAGATTTGAGGGAGCGTGCAATTGGCATGCTGACAGCAGGAATGTCAACCAGAGCTGTTGCTCGTGTATTGAATGTTCATTTCTCTACCATAAGCTGTCTCCAAAGGCGTTTCAGAGAATTTGGCAGTACATCCAACCAGCCTCACAACCACAGACCACGTGTAACCACACCAGCCCAGGACCTCCACATCCAGCATGTTCACCTCCAAGATTGTCTGAGACCAGCCACTCGGACAGCTGCTGAAACAATCGGTTTGCATAACCAAAGAATTTCTGCACAAACTGTCAGAAACCGTCTCAGGGAAGCTCATCTGCATGCTCGTCGTCCTCATCTGGGTCTCGACCTGACTCCAGTTCGTCGTCGTAACTGACTTGAGTGGGCAAATGCTCACGTTCGCTGGCGTTTGGCACTTTGGAGAGGTGTTCTCTTCACGGATGAATCCCGGTTCACACTGTTCAGGGCAGATGGCAGACAGCGTGTGTGGCGTCGTGTGGGTGAGCGGTTTTCTGGTGTCAATGTTGTGGATCGAGTGGCCCATGGTGGCGGTGGGGTTATGGTATGGGCAGGCGTCTGTTATGGACGAAGAACACAGGTGCATTTTATTGATGGCATTTTGAATGCACAGAGATACCGTGACGAGATCCTGAGGCCCATTGCTGTGCCATACATCCAAGAACATCACCTCATGTTGCAGCAGGATAATGCACGGCCCCATGTTGCAAGGATCTGTACACAATTCTTGGAAGCTGAAAATGTCCCAGTTCTTGCATGGCTGGCATACTCACCGGACATGTCACCCATTGAGCATGTTTTGGATGCTCTGGACCGGCGTATACGACAGCGTGTACCAGTTCATGCTAATATCCAGCAACTTCGCACAGCCATTGAAGAGGAGTGGACCAACATTCCACAGGCCACAATTGACAACCTGATCAACTCTATGCGAACGAGATGTGTTGCACTGCATGAGGCAAATGGTGGTCACACCAGATACTGACTGGTATCCCCCCCAGTAAAACAAAACTGCACCTTTCAGAGTGGCCTTTTATTGTGGGCAGTCTAAGGCACACCTGTGCACTAATCATGGTGTCTAATCAGCATCTTGATATGGCACACCTGTGAGGTGGGATGGATTATCTCAGCAAAGGAGAAGTGCTCACTATCACAGATTTAGACTGGTTTGTGAACAATATTTGAGGGAAATGGTGATATTGTGTATGTGGAAAAAGTTTTAGATCTTTGAGTTCATCTCATACAAAATGGGAGCAAAACCAAAAGTGTTGCGTTTATATTTTTGTTGAGTGTATATATATATATATATATATATATATATATATATATATATATTCAGTCTGCACCATTCATTGCATTTATTTTATAAAGGTGAATGCAATGAATAGCACAGACTTCTGTTTATATACACCTACTGGCTCCCTTGTAAATACATGTATATATTCTTATTTGTCTTATATATATTTATATTTTTTATATTTACTTTTACACCTTTGCACTACGGGAGTTGTCTTTTAATTTTGTTGTACCTTGTGTATAATGATAAAAAGCATTCTATTCTATTCTATTCTATATATATATATATATATATATATATATATATATACACACACACACACACACACACACACACACACACACACACACACACACACACACACACACACACACACACACACACACACACACAGGCATTATTTTTTCATTTTCTTTTTGTTTTTGTGACCCTCAATGCATTCCTAATTATTAAACCATTTTATGGAACATAGACATGTTCTATAATTACAGCCCCTTAGCAACCAACCCAGCTCCGACTAATAAGTAAGTATTTTGGTACAAAAGGTTGACTGCCTGTATACTTGCTGTTAATTATTGACTTGTAGAATGCAGCGACTTGAAGAATGCATGATCATGGGTTTCAAGTATACTAAACAATATGTATAACATAAAAGAAAAATTGTACAATATATTTAATTTGGATAATGATTCCTTCAATATGCATTGAGAATTGTTAAAGGTTTGTCATTTTTGTGCCAAGATAGTCTATTCTGATTGATTAATTAGTACACAAAATTTACTGGTTTGCTTGCATTTGTGTGTTATTACTTTATATTTTTTTTTTTAAATTGATGAATAAAAATATCAGGGGTGGGGTCTATTGACTGCTAGTTTGCAACAAGTTTTATTGAAAGAATGTCATGTCCAGTAAATAAGCACATCATATTCGTTCAGATCTCATCTGAGTGTTGTGTTTGATGGTTTCTTGAGGGAGCGAGGAAAAGAAAAGGAAGGAAGGAAGGAAGGGAATTCAGATTGGTATGCTAGTCGTTTACCTGATTTTGCTACATGATTTCAATTCAATTTATTTTCATTTATATAGCACCAAATCACAACAAAGTTGCCTCAAGGTGCTTCACACAAGTAAGGTCTAACCTTACTAACCCCCAGAGCAAGCACACAGGCAACAGTGGTAAGAAAAAACTCCCTCTGATTATTTGAGGAAGAAACCTCAAGCAGACCAGACTCAAAGGGGTGACCCTCTGCTTGGGCCATGCTACCGACACAATTTACAGAACAATTCACAAAACAAAAATGCAGGAAATGTTGCCGATGCACAGGACGGAAGGGTTGCAGAAACAGAAAACAGACACCACACCCATCTCTGGATAGAGCAGCACCTTAGAGAGAGAGAGAGAGAGAGAGAGAGAGAGAGAGAGAGAGAGAGAGAGAGAGAGAGAGAGAGAGAGAGAAAACAAAATCAGGCATCAGAAAGACCATCAATACAGTATAATTTGTCAGCATTAAGCAACAAGAAAAACAAAGGAAATACTAAGTTGACTGCCGGCCACTAGCCCTAAGCTTCACTAAAAGACCCAGACTTTAGATAAAGTTGAGGCTGTGGCACGCACCGTTTCCTAATAAAATTAATTTAAGAGGGTAAAAAGTATAGTAACATACTATACCAGTATGCTAGGCATACGAAAGTGAAAATAAGTGCGTCTTAAGTCTGGACTTGAAAGTCTCTACAGAATCTGACTGTTTTATTGACGCAGGGAGATCATTCCACAGAACAGGGGCATGATGAGAGAAAGCTCTGTGACCCGCAGACTTCTTATTCACCCTAGTGACACAAAGTAGTCCTACACCCTGAGAACGCAAAGCCCGGGCTGGTACGTAGGGTTTAATTAGGTCAGCTAGGTAGGGAAATGCCAGTCTGTGACCAGTTTTATAGGCTAGTAGCAGAACCTTAAAATCTGATCTCACTGGGACAGGAAGCAAGTGAAGAGATGCCAAAATGGGTGTAATGTGGTCAAACTTTCTGCTTCCTGTCAAAAGTCTGGTTGCAGCATTTTGAACCAGTTGGAGAGTCCTAATGCTGGACTGTGGTAAACCAGAAAATAGAACATTGCAGTAGTCCAATCTAGAAGAGACAAATGCATGATCCAGGGTCTCAGCATCAGGCACAGGATGGGACGAATCTTTGCTATATTTTGCAGTTGGAAGAAAGCAGTCCTCATAATATCTCTAATGTGGAGGTCAAAGGACAATGTAGGACCAAAAATTACCTCAAGGTTCCTCACTTTGTCAGTGTGATGTATGACACATGAACCTAGGCTAAGCGTTAGCTGGTCAAATTGATGCTGATGTCTCACTGGACCAAGAACCATCATTTCAGTCTTATCAGAGTTTAAAAGTAGAAAGTTGCTAGACATCCAGCTTCTCACTGATGCAAGGCAATCTTCTAAGAATTTTATGTGGATGAGATTACATGATGTCATGTAAAGTCATCAGAAATTTTCTAAATTTAACAAACACAACTTCAAGGGGTAATAAAGTAAAAAAAATGGAACAATGCCATTTATCTTGGAAAAAGAAAGCTTCAGATTTTTGAATAAACCTTCTATGTCCTGAGAATATGGGACAGGATTGTGGATTAGCGGTTGGCATATCTAGGTCCAACCTGGTCCATCCTGTGTGCAGTTTACATGTTTCCTCTGTGTTTGTATGTTTTTCTAGGTGCTCCACCTTCCTCCCACTTCCAAAGACATGCAGGTTAGGTGAAATGGTGTCTGGTGATGGTGATGGCAGTTGTGACAAAGAGTGTGAATGCATGTGTGTCTTATTAGTATGACCCTGCGATGGACTGGCTGCCTCTCTAGGGTGAGCCCTGCCTCTTGCCCAGTAATAGCTGGGATAGGCTCCTGTGACCCTTAACTGAACTAAGCGGGTTTCATAAAATGGATGGAGGGATGGATTTTAACAAAGCAATGGCCAAGTTAGGCGCAAACAGAGGTCGACTGTGTTGAGAACCAACCTTCACGTTCACCGAATACCTGCGTAATTGAGCTTACAAAGATTCTGCTAATTACCAGACGGTTAAATTTAGGCTGAGGAGGTTTACTGATCCTTCCATATGATGGAATGTTCTGGAGTTATGGGGTAAAAACAGCAAAAATGGTGACTAAGGTCAATTTCAGTTTGTACAGGGGTCAAAAGTTAAAGTTGCTCCAATTTCAGCAAAAAATGATGCAAATTATTGGTTGAAATAAAAGGATCAATAAATGGAATAGTTTTGCCTGTGTTGAATGCTTTGTCTCCAAAGTAAAGATCAAACAAGGTCAACATCCATTGATTTCTATGACATGTGACATATGTTACCCTGTAACATGATAACTAAGCATGACAGATGGTGCAAACTATTCCTTTTTAGAACCCTATTAACGCAAACAATAATTTGAATACTTATTTACTGAAATTTGAGCTAAGCATGACAGATGGTGCAAACGATTCCTTTTTAGAACCCTATTAACGCAAACAATAATTTGAATACTTTTTTACTGAAATTTGAGCAACTTTAATATTTGACCCCTGTGCAAACTGAAATTGACCTTTGTCAAAATTTTTGCTGTTTTTACCCCATAACTCCAGAAGATTCGATCATAGATGGTCTAACAATACCTTTTTGGAATTGTTATGATCAGACAAATGATGTGATATAGTTTTCAACATGATTGGAGCATTTTTAAAGTTTGACCTCTGTGTAATTCTTCATTGGCCCCTACCTGGCTACAGCTACCACCCTGGGATGGCTATCATACATTTTTGTGTAGGCCATGATACACTGAGGCTGGATTCTAAGTGTCATTTTTTCCCCTTAAGTGGTACCAAAAAACTACTTGGCCCATGGACTAAATTGAGATGTATATAAAACAACAACACTGCATTAAGCTCCGCTCCCACATTACCATGGTTTTGATCATGACTGTTCACAAATTCTCCACATCAGTTGTTGGGGTGAATCTTGACTACGTCCTGCCAACTTCCCTAAGACAACACCATAACCTTATTGTGACGTACAAGATAATTCATCATGACTGAACCAAGAACCATCATGATTTAGTGCAACACCCTCAAGACTATATCAAGAGTCTACTAAGACTCTGTTGTGGTACAGTCCTGTATAGTCTTGCTGGCCGACTTGACAGGAATATCCAAGAAGGCATAGGATTGTCTTCAAGATGGCAACAATTTCCACAAAAGGTGACATCAGTCTTAACAGGTTAAAACTGTTGTGATGGGATCTTGTACCATCAGGACTAATCAAGAGTGTTGAAGACTCACCTAGACAGTTGCCGAGACCCACCATGATTTGGTAGTCATGGTGGTGTCATGGTCAAAATCGCATATGTGGGAACAGGGCTTACGGCTTGGTTTCAGTTGCACAAAAGTAGAGGGAAATGTGATCATGCTGTACCGTGCACTTGTTGGGTTTCTCTCCAGAATGGACCCTCATGTGGATCAGAAGCTTGTATCGGGCATTGAAGGGTTTGAAGTTGCGTGGGCATCCCGCCCAGTAGCATGTGAAGTCCTCAGCCTTGCGGTGGTCCACATGTAGCTTTTCAATGTGTCTTACTAGCTCTTCCTTTTGGTCATATACTGCACTGCAGTCCAACCACATACAGCAAAAGCCCCCAAACTCTTCTCGCTCACCTTCCTCTTCTTCCAGCATTGGAACCTGTGGTAAAAAGCTCATCCGATGTCTGTAAGGTCCAGTGGAGACCTGAGTGAAAGAGGTGGTCTTTATCTGGCTGTGATGTCTGTGAAGGTAGATGTGCTTGTGAGAGTGGTAAGGTGGTGGAGGACCCTGTAGAATATCATTTCCTTGAGCAGCAGTTGGTCCTGATTGTAAATGAAGGGATGGCAGTAGGTTGGTGATGTGTTGGTTTTGGCTCTCTAAGGTCTTCTCCAATGCCCTTCCTTCCTCTGGGAAACACTGCTGCTCCACCACCATTTTTGCCATCTGGCTTTCCAAACCTCCTCCCTTTTCAAGCAGCTGCACATGACCACATTCTGTTTGTGCGGCCACAGCCCGCAAGGTTTCTGGCACACTGAGAGGACTAGCCTGAGGGATACAGTATCCTCTCACTCCCAAAAAGTGTCCATAACCCTCAGAGTGGACAGGTGACAGTGTTGGGTGGGAGGACGGAGAGCTGCGGGATCCATTGTTGTAACCTACAAGGGAAGTTGGCGAGGTTCGTATGATGGAGTTGAAGTCAATACCCATTAAATCTGACAAAGGTGACATGGAGAGGGCTCGCTTCTTGGAACAATGCTGTCTGGGGCTTCCTGCGTCACCTGCAAAGAGGTGTGAGGGCGGAGAGGCAGAAGTGCTTGTTCCTCCTGGTATGGTTGTACCAGACATGGCTGTGCCAGGAGGAACGCTGCGCTGCTCCCTGCCCTCATTGGCCTGATGCAAACCCACTGGGGGAAGGACACGGTAGCCATACGGCCAATCATGTCTGCCACTAAACATTGACTGGGTTTCAGACAGACTGAGTGTAGTGGACACCAAGGATTCGCTGGACAGCAACGGCCTGAAACAGATTGTGGTTATCCATTTTATTAACACAGTAAGATTTTTAGTGACCTCATCATCGTATATTGTCAGTGATATGACCCACCTGGCATCAGCATAGGGAACATTTCCACTGTGCGGTCCTGCATAATATTCCTGGCCTGTCACAGTCATGGGACTACTGGTCACTGTCAAGTTAAAACCAGTTGGGTGGCCTAATACGTCCATCATAGGCCTTGATATGGCACAACCTGGTGGATACAAGCCCTTAAAATCAAAATACACAGCACACATATTGGAAACACACTATTCAAATGTGAATATACTAGTCATAACCATAAACACGCACATGCACACACATACTTAAATTCATTCATCTGGATCCTCCCCCAAAAAGAACAGCATCTCTTATAAACTATAGCCAAACCTTTCACCCACTTTGATTAAAATCAGGTCATCAGATTTTGAAAAATCCTTCAGACAAGTCAAAGAAACAAGAAAAACAAGTCAACAACAGTTCCTGATGGTCTGCGTACCACATAGAGGAATTCCCCTCACCAACCTCCTCTGTTAATCTCTTTGAGATTTTCACCCTCATCCACTTTCCTTTGTGAATAACACTGGGTCAAGTTTATTGTTTGGTTAATTATCAATAAATAAGCGAGCAAGAGGTTCTGCGTGAAGACGGCAACGGTTGAAAGAGGAAGGAAGTATGAAAATGTGGATACATACTGGACCAGATGAAGAAACTGTTGTGGTGTGATGCCACACTGCTTCCTACGTTATTAAATAACTTTCTAGAAAAGGACACACCTACATTATGTGGTAAATTTGATAAGCCATTTTTAGCCTTCGGTAAGTTTACCTTTGAAGTTGTTGGAAGAGCAGAACCCGGCCTGGATGGTAGCGGTCACCATCGTGGTTGGGGGTTGATGATTGGGTACGTGGTGGATTGGTGAAACATCTGGTGTGTTCAGCTGCTTTCCATTGGTCAACAGCTTCCTGCGGAGGCTTAGCGTCGGCCGAACCACGTGGCTTCTGCTCTGTTTTATGGAAGGGAAGGACTGCAGGGCTTCTTTTGTCACTTTGCCCATGCTGGAGGATGGACTTAGATCAGGATCAGGCCTTTGGCGGGGGAGATGGGTCCAGCTTGCGGTCCTGATGGACTGGGACCCTTGTCCTATGATCATGCCCACCCTGCATGAAAACACCAGGCTCTGACAGGCCTTCCTGGTTGAAGCAGATCCTTCAGTATCATATACATATTACAGTACATAGCTGTATGGATAAATTAGAAATGTGGAATCCGAAAGTATAAGCATTAATGTATTTTGAAATGAAAACATAACTACTCTGTGAAAGTAAACAAGCTCCAGAAAACTGTCAGTGCTGTAAACTCTTCCTCCTGTATTAGAACCCGTGGTTCACTAGCGTCTGTGCTTTACCAGATGAGAGTTTACATCTTCTTCTGGACAGGATGCTACTCTATACCTGGTTACTTTGCCAGTTGTGGCCAGTACTCATTTGCAGCTGGGTAGACTGAAAAGTGTCTTGTTCAGGTACACAGACAGATAGCATGACTGGGAACTGAACCTGTCTACATATTGGTAGGCCAAGGGTCCTATCCCATGAAGAAACTAGCTCTGTAAACATTTCCATTAGACGTGGTTCATGCAGTTCACTATAACTTTCAGTTTAAGTGTATTTTGTGATGAATAAAACATCAAATATCAATGCAAAGGTCATATTTTCTTCTCCCAGCTTTCTCTGAGTCAAAATTTTACTCTCGATCTTGATGTTGACCTTTTTACCTCCACCAACAAAGCTTGTTTGTTTGTTTGTGAACAGCCTGGAACCCACAATTTTCCACATATCATTATAAACATTTTACAGAGGATTCATATCCTGATAGGCAATAACTGATTCAATTTTCAAGGTCATAGGTCAAAGATTAAGTTAGGAAAAATATTGGAAAATCCCTACCTTTAACATTGAATGAATTTTCAAAAATTCAGAACTCTGTCAAAAAAGATTGGATTTCTTTCGTATTTGAGAGTGTTACGTAGGATGGTACCCTTTATCGACTGACAAAGTTTGATCCAGATCCGATCCGGATTACATATTTTGTGGCCATTTAAATTTAACATTGAAAATCCAATTTAATGTATATTTTGCATTATATCTTAATCAAATGTGCCCCAATCACTGTCATATTTGAAAGTGAGGTGCAGAGTAGCACTCGCTATCACCTGACAAAGTTTTATCTAGATCCGATCCGGATTAGAGATTTTGTGGCCATTTAAATTTAACATTGGAAACCCCCTTTTAATGTACATTTTACATTATATCTTAATCAAACATGCCTCAATCACTCTTATACTTGAAAGTCGGGTGCAGACTAGCACTCACCATCGCCTGACAAAGTTTGATCCAGATCTGATCTGGATTGTGGATTTTGTGGAGGTTTGAATTTAACATTGAAAAGCCCATTTGGTGTACATTTTGCATTATATCTCAATCAAAAGTGCCTCAATCAGTCTCATTTTTCTGTTACAGATTTACCTGCACCACCAAAAATGGATGGAGGTTCCAATTTTATGTGTTTGTCTTCCAGTTATCAGTCAGAAACAAGTGCCAAAAATTAATGACAAACTGTGCAAAGCAGAGAAAACAAATGTTCTGTGAAAATGATCTGAAAAAGAATTCAGGAACTGAAAAAGTTGCCCCCCCCCCTCGAAAAAACAAACAACTTTGATTCAAGTGCTTGAAATAATTACATACTCCTGACATTTGATTACATCTAATTTAGTGCATGAAAAGTCACTTCTAACAGGACTTTGACCTTAAAAAATTGTGGAATTGGAAACTAGTGTTGGCGGAGGTTTGCACTCTGAACGCGGTGCTCTAGTTGTGCATGTGATCCCATCAGATCTCATTGATCTAACCCAAACAAAAAACACTGGTATCATAACTACTCCTATGTTGTGACTGAGATCATCTTGTGAGAAAAAAATTAAATAAATAAATAAAATTAAAAAAAAATTCCTTGGTTGACAAAACCACATTTATATAAATATGGTTTTTGCAGTTGCTGCCATTTTTATCCAGCTTCTAGAGTTAAATGTACAACTCATGAAGGAGACATTTCACATTTTGCAGGCTGCTAACGACTGAGTTATGGCCGAACACGGCCCCTGTTCCGACAGTTTGACACCTGTCTGTTGCTTTAGATTGCCGGTTACCTGTTTACCAAACACAAACTCATTTGATCATGTTCTGATGCGCCTGCACACACACACACACACACACACACACACACACACACACACACACACACACACACACACACACACACACACACACACACACACACACACAAAACGTGATGAGGATGAGGAAGGTTACTGTCTACAACAGCATCAATATTGTTACTGTAAAGGAGTACAAATAAGTGAATTTTCTTCCTGATCTTTGAATGCAGTATGAAGTTAACATATTTATCTACTCTGAATGTTTCATGTACGCTGTAAAGAGTGAAAGTGGTTCTGTCAAAGTGCAGAATAAAATGTGACCTTTTAAGTCCTTTTATTTAACTACTCACCTATTGTTGTTTTCTTAGAGACGTTTCCAAAGAAGTGACACGTTGTCAGGTGGACTGGCTGCTGCACTGTGGTCTTTGACTTGGGCCAAATAATCCTCATCTCTCTCTCTCTCTCTCCCTCTCTCTCTCTCTTCTGCACAATTCTCAGCAACTTTTTTCTTTTTGTCCTTGGAAAAAAAACGTTTTGTGAATGATGTTCCATCAAGCTGCCTCCACAGTACAGTAAATTAGTATTTTCTGTTCAGTTTTTACTTTTTTTTTAATTGAGGTTTATGGTATTAATTTTAATTGTTTGTTTGGTTTTTTTTATTGTGAATTTACTTGCAGATATTTCACTTTAATAAAAAACCTTATACGAGGTCTGTTAGAAAAGTATCGGACCTTTTTATTTTTTTCAAAAACCTGATGGATTTGAATCACGTGTCCTTGCATGAGCACACGTGATTCAAATCCATCAGGTTTTTGAAAAAAATGAAAAGGTCCGATACTTTTCTAACAGACCTCGTATTTTCATATCAATGTTGCTGGAAAAGAAGAGGAATTAATTTATCATTCTTGTAGCATACATAGGGGAGACCAGGGAGAATCATGTCATCATTATTGGAAACAACCCCCATCCCCCTTCATGACTGGTTCATTTTGGTTTTCAACCCTAATTCCAATGAAGTTGGGACGTTGTGTAAAATGTAAATAAAAACAGAATACAATGATTTTCAAATCCTCTTCAACCTATATTCAGTTGAATACACCACAAAGACAAAAAATGTAATGTTCAAACTGATAAACTTTATTGTTTTTGTGCAAATATTTGCTCATTTTGAAATGGATACCTGCGACATGCTTCAAAAAAGCTGGGACAGTGGTATGTTTACCACTGTGTTACATCACCTTTCCTTCTAACAACACTCAATAAGTGTTTGGGAGCTGAGGACACTAATTGTTGAAGCTTTGTAGGTGGAATTCTTTCCTATTCTTGCTTGATGTACGACTTCAGTTGTTCAACAGTCCGGGGTCTCTGTTGTCATATTTTGCGCTTCATAATGCGCCACACATTTTCAATGGGTGACAGGTCTGGACTGCAGGCAGGTCAGTCTAGTACTCGCACTCTTTAACTACGAAGCCACGCTGTTGTGACACGTGCAGAATGTGTCTTGGCATTGTCTTGCTGAAATAAGCAGGGACGTCCCTGAAAAAGACGTTGCTTGGATGGCAGCATGTGTTGCTCCCAAACCTGAATGTACCTTTCAGCATTGATGGTACCATCACAGATGTGTAAGTTGTCCATGCCATGGGCACTAACACCCCCCCATACCATTACAGATGCTGGCTTTTGAACTTTGCGCTGGTAACAATCTGGATGGTCTTTTTTCTCTTTTGTGCGGAGGACACGACGTCCATGATTTCCAAAAACAATTTGAAATGTGGACTCATCAGACCACAGCACACTTTTCCACTTTGCGTCTGTCCATTTCAAATGAGCTCGGGCCCAGAGAAGGCGGCGGCATTTCTGGATGTTGTTGATGTATGGCTTTCCCTTTGTATGGTAGAGTTTTAACTTGCACTCGTAGATCTAGCGATGAACTGTGTTAACTGACAATGTTTTTCTGAAGTGTTCCTGAGCCCACACGGTAAGATCCTTTACACAATGATGTTGGTTTTTAATGCAGTGCCGCCTGAGGGATCGAAGGTCACGGGCATTCAGTGTTGATTTTCAGCCTTGCTGCTTACGTGTAGAAAGTTCTCCAGATTCTCTGAATCTTCTGATTCTATTACGGACTGTAGATGATGGAATCCCTAAATTCCTTGCAATTGAACATTGAGAAACATTGTTCTGAAACTGTTGGACTACTTTTTCACGCAGCTGTTCACAAAGTGCTGATCCTCACCCCTTTCCCATAAATCTAAACGCAAACTCGACCTTAGCCACGTTTCTTGCTGAAACACTCGCCGGGTGAGTTGAAACAATGAACCCTCTTTTTTCTTATGTCACTTGGAGCTTTTCATCTTGCCTGGACACTGGACAGAGCCTTGCTGACTGTAGCCAATATGAAGTTCATCATTTTATATGGATACAATTTCCTAAACCCTCCAGCAGGTGCCAGTGTTCAGCAGCATTCCAATTCATGCTGACACTGGAACAATGTTCAAAATATGCTTCCAATGTTTGAAAGGTTTCAGAATATTTCAGAGTAGCGTTTTGAGCTAGTTTGTAGTATCTACAAAACGTTTGGTACCATCACCACACTGAAAAAAGAACCAACTTAAAAAAGTGTTACAATTCGTAAAACCTAAATGAATCAAATTAACTTACAAACTTGAGTTCAAACAACTTAATTTATTAAGTTGTTTGAACTCAAGTTTGTCTGACTCAATAGCTGTCAGAGCTCCATACTGTAACTAAATGAAGTGGATGTGCACAGTATTTCATTGATTGTTAATTGCTTAACTGTTACATACAGTGCACCCATTTGTGTAAATGGGCTCAACTAAACAAAGAAGTCATTTCTTTTTTGCATTTGTATTCTCTTTTTTTTTCCTGCTGTGCATTCTTGCAAAGCTTGTCATGAATCTTCCATCTGCTCTCTTCACTACCATACACTGTATATATATATATATATATATATATATATATATATACCAATGGATGACGTCATCCATTGGTATATATATATATATATATATATATACATACATATATATAATTATAAAATATTATTTAGATTGTAAAATATAAAATGTACAAATTGTAAACTATATTTGTTAAATTATTTGCCAAATTAAAAATATTTTAATGTATTATTTTTAATTAACTAGAAACCTACAATTCAACATTGCACGAAGATTTCTGTTTTGAATACATGGTCACAGCGACCTCTAGTGGCTCTACCTGTATGGCCTGTTAAATTTAATTTAATTTATTAATTTAATTAAACAATTTCAGTGAGCATAGCAAATTTCGCCAACCATGGCAACAAGATCATTATGAAACCACCGCAGGAACAGGTACGTGAAAACGGCAAAAAAAAAAAAAAAAAAAAAAAAAAAACGGAAGAAGAAAAAAGAAAAACCAACAATAAAAAAATTGCTGGCATTTAATTGAAAATATCTTTAAAATAAAGTTCCAAATAATAATAGTAAAGTGCTGGGTGCCTGGCATGATTTGATGAAAACATCAAATCATGCTATGTGTATGTATTTGTGTGTGTACAATTATCCAAATATCATAAGGTTATTCATTATTCTTTATTATTATTATTATTATTCATTATTCTTATATTGAACAAAAGTCTTTTTTCCTCCTGTTGTTGCTGATTCAGGTTTGTTTGAAATCCCTATTGGTGCCAGCAGGGGGAGCTGTTACAACACTTGTGGGATGGTTGCAGGTCAAGTCAGTGGCGTTTGATATTTTTAATTGCAGAATTTTTTTTTTTAAATAATCGGAATCAGAAGCAGACTGGTCAAAACATGATGCTGTGTCCTTGCTTGCGTTATTATTGACAACATTCTGGGTCTTGGTGGGATTTGATGCTGGAAGCGGTGATCCGCTGTACCTGCCGTGTTTCGGCCTTCTCATCCTTTGGCTCAGTGACTCACGGTGCCTCCAAATGTCAGAGTGGAACCGGATGGAGGATTGTGTGAGCTTGAGGCAGCAAAAAACAAAACAAAAACAAAAAAAACACTCAGACGTAGCCACTTACTGTTTTTAATCACCATGACAAACATTAACACTTTGCAACACCGCCGTTTCCAGGTGATCACAGTGTTTGTGGAAGTGAAACAATCATCTCTTTTTTCCTGTTTTGCAGGAAAGCTAACCTTCATCTGCACTGTCATCACCATTTTTGCCTTTCTGTCTTTGTGCAGAATTACTGGGAAGCCTTTCTTCCATCTGCATCGACTGACAGACAATTAGAAGGACATATTTCAGTGAAATACGCGCACATGTTCCAGCGGATATTAATTAAACTTATGCATCAGTTCAGATAGAGCGCTGAAGTCGCAGTTTGCAGCTTGATTTGCATTGGCTGCACTGCTGCTGCATTCGTGTTTATTTTCTGATCATTTGTGTCACCAATCATTAATCCATTCAGATTTTGCCTGCAAGGCCGGACAGCTCACTCACACAACCTCAGCCAAACTCACACACGTGTTTGAACCACTCTTTTTAATGTATGTTTACTCTCACTACCAGTCTCAAGCGGTGCAGTAGGTCTCATAGAAACTCCCTCCACCTCGCTAAGCTTCTCTTGTGCCTTTGCATGTTCACATGCTCTATAATTTTAGCAGTTAGCTTTCTCAAAGGGATCCTGGATGCTACAAAGTATTTTTTGATTGAAACCAAGTTGCTAGATGAATCTCTCCTCTTGTTTTATTTTCTAGATTTTTTTTCCTCCCTCATGTAGGGTCAATTTGGTCAAAGACTGCAGTTTTGGTGAAGACTGCTTCAAAATTAGGCACTAATTAGGGATCAAACCCACAGTCTTTTTTAATATACAGACTGACCTACAAACTGAGTGACAGTTGCACTCGATTTAAACAGGCAAGAAGGAGACCAGTGAGGGAAGCCACCAAGACAATCAGGACACCTCAGAACTTATAGGTTTCTGTGGCTGTGATGGGAAAAACTGCAGAGTGTAACTTTTGTCTGTTGTGACACAATCAACACAGTTGGTGGAATAGAAGAGAGAAGAATTTTCATATGAAAAACAAACAAATAAACAAACTAAATAACTAGAGCACTACACTCGTAGAGCGCCAACCTCCGCCAACACTAGTTTCCAATTCCACAAGTTTTTACCTTGACCTTGTCCTTAGAAGTGGCTTTTCATAAACTCAAATATAATACAAAATATAGACCAAATATCCACTAAATCTGCAATACGGGTCAGATGTGGATTAGTCTGTTCATTGTGAGTGCTAGTTTGTATCTCATTGTCACAACGGAGA
Organism: Thalassophryne amazonica; assembly: GCF_902500255.1. Taxonomy (NCBI): domain Eukaryota; kingdom Metazoa; phylum Chordata; class Actinopteri; order Batrachoidiformes; family Batrachoididae; genus Thalassophryne; species Thalassophryne amazonica. The sequence goes on from NC_047119.1 coordinate 28,896,290, forward strand.
TTGATTGAGGCACTTTTAATATACTTTTAATACACTTTTAATATATACGTATATGAGATATCACTTTTTACCAAAACTGGAGCAACTTTAACTTTTCACCCCTGTACAAACTGAAACTGATCTTTGTTACCATTTTTTGCTGTTTTTCCCCCATAACTCCAGAACATTCAGTCATAGATAGTCCAAACTATACCTTTTTGGAATCGTTATGATCATAAAAATAATATGGTATAGTTTTCAACATGATTGGAACATTTTAAAATTCTGACCCCTGTGTAACTCTTTATTGACTCCTGTAGCTCATTAGAGGTCAGCTCCAGGATGGCTCCATATCTGAAAATAAACATTAGTTAATTTAGAATGTGTGCCAAATTCCATGCTTTTACCACAAAATAAACACTTGTTTTGCTATGCCACCCCACTATAAGGTCACGCCCATTAATCCAGATTGTGGTCACCCATGAGGTCTGCTGTGCAGAAACTGTGAGATGGCACCTCTCCAGAAGGCGAGCTGACACAGTAAGGAGATAAAGCTGCATAATACGACCTCTTTAAGAATCTGGGCTGCAAAACATGCAAAAAGCGTTCCTAAAACCCCACTGTACAATCCGGATGATTCAGGTTTGGTAAATGCTGTTTGAAGGTAGAAGGTAAGTAAGACTTCAGCCTTGCAGAGTGCTCTATTTGCAGCACAATTAATGAGCTTATAGACTTCGTACCACTTACAAGATCCATTTTCCCTCTCTTGATGACAGCATCAGCACTCCTGGAAGGAGCAAAGCATTGGTCGCAGTGTCAAGACGAGAAATAATTGGGCGATTTCTCTTTAAGTTCCATTACAATAGTCACTTAAGGTAATGCACACCCCGATGGACCTGTGATTAATTAATCCGCTTTTGATTAGCTAATGACAGTTCAAGTCAAACACAAGGTTAGCAAAGGCTGAGTCAATCCTTTTAACTGCGGCCACAGAGAAGACTGTGCTTTCATCTATTGGTATCATCCCTCATTCTAACAGCTCCTGTGTGCCCATGATGCCACTTATTGTGCTCACCGCACTTACACACAATCAGATCTCACATTGCTTTCACAAGTTAGCAATTTTGAAATATTTTTACCCATATACTCGTATGTGCACTGAAAACATTATCTCTTTTGGATTTGGTTGCACATGATCAGAAAGTGACAATAGAACTTTCTTATGTTTCTAACTGTGGAATATAAGAAAATTATTATTATTGTTATTGGTGTTATTAATATTATTATTATTATTGGGGTTATTATTACAATGAAACATTTGAATGGTTATTTGCTTTTTATTTTAGACTTGTTTCCTTTTCAAAAATTAGTTACTAAAGGTGGTCAGTGACAGTAAGAATCAGGTTAACATTGCCACCATTTATGGGACACTGAAAAAAAATGTATTGAATTTTTAAAAAAGTTACAGCTACTAATGGTGTTCATTGAGAGTTAGCATGAATGTAACATGAACTATGAAGTCCTATGTTTTTATACTCTCTGAAAAACTGAGAGAATAAATGAAGGATTGAATGAAAAAATGAACACGAGTCCATCACTTGGGTTTAACACAATAACTCAAAAATAATAAAAATAATAACCCACCAAATTAACAAGGCAAACGCTTTTACATATGATGAACAACAACAAAGCAACTTAATTTTTCCTGTTTAATAACCTGTGCTTGTAACAGTGGATGCTGGATTGACACACACACACTCACACATACATACATATACACACACACACACACACATATATATATATATATATATATATATATATATATATATATATATATATATATATATATATATATATATATATATATATATATATATATATAAACCAACAGAGAGGATTTTGTATGAATTTAGCATTGATATAAAAAAGTAAGGGGGATGGTGGAACACGGTACACAGTGAATGTGGTCTGTGAGAGAGAGAGAGAGAATTTCAACACAGAAATTTACTTAACTGTTACTTTCTGATTGTTTGACAGTGTTACATTCTAAAACTTAATAACTCTGTCACACATCCACATATATAATCCAATTTCTGTGTGTGTGTGTGTGTTTATGGGGGGGGGCATAAGTTTAAAAATTGCATTCCCCACAGTTGCTATGCCCATAAGAACACACACACACACATATATATATATATATATGTTATATATATATATATATATATATATATATATATATATATATATATATATATATATATATATATATATATATATATATATATATATGTATGTATGTATGTATGTATGTGTGTGTGTGTGTGTGTATCTATATTATAACATGAAGATATGAGAGAGAGTGATGGGCTTCTGAGTAGCTTTCATCTTCCTCCATCACTCATATCAGACTTAATCTTTAGACATAAATGACATGTGATGAGAAAGAAAGAAAGAACATCATGGAAGATGCTGGCAGCCAGTGTGTGTTTACCAGCGCCACCTCTTTCCCTCCTCATTTTGTGATTTTGTGCAGAATGACTTTAATAAAGCTCCGCTGATACAGCAGCCTCCTCGTGTAAAACCTGTTAGACCACGGGCTCACTTTTAATTTAAGTTCGCATTCAGGTTTGAAGCCTCAGGGTGTTGTGATGTGTCGCTTTCCTTTTTTTTTTTAACTGGATATTATGAAATCTTTAATATCAAATTTGAGTTGTAGAAGTATAAGTTGTAGAAGTTGGTTCTAATTTATAAAATTTGAATTCATACCCAGTCAGAAAGGTATAATTACAATTTTTTTCATTTCATTTGCTATGGTGAGTTTTATCTATTGTTCATTTCGTTTCTGTGTAGGCTCTCAGTTGTCCAGGTGGTTTCCATAGTAGGGAAGTTTGAATCTTCGACTGGACTGGGTTGCTTGACGTGAGGACGTTTCGCTTCAAATCGCAGAAACTTCCTCAGTTAAAATTCTTGCTCTGGTAGTCTGACTTCTGTCTTGACTCTTGTAGAGAAGAATGAACAGAAGCCACAAAAGCTGGAGTTTTAAACCTAACCAGACCCCTCCTACCGAGAGGCAGACTGCTATAGGCTAGTGACTAAACAATAGCTCTAATTAGCACCTATTGTGCTCTAGTTACCACTCTCCTAATGACAGGGCAGCTGTCTCTCCTAGAATGCCTCCTTGATCCCTCTCTCAAACCATTTCTTCTCTCTGGCTAAGATTTTAACTTCATTGTCCTCAAACGTGTGGTTAATGTCTTTAAGGTGGAGATGAACTGCAGACTGAGGTCCACTGGCGACCTCTCTGCGGTGCTGGTATAGCCTTTTGTGTAAAGGTTGCTTAGTCTCACCTATGTAGTGTTCGTTACAGTTTTCCTGACATCTGATAGAATACACTACATTGCTCTGTTTGTAACTAGGGATCCTGTCCTTAGGGTGAACTAATTTCTGTCTCAAGGTGTTAACCGGTTTAAAGTAAACTGGGATTTTGTGCTGTCTGAAGATCCTCTGTAGTTTTTCCCCTGCTCCTTGCTAAATAAGGGAGAGACAGTCTGCCTCTCGGTAGGAGGGGTCTGGTTAGGTTTAAAACTCCAGCTTTTGTGGCTTCTGTTTATTCTTCTCTACAAGAGTCAAGACAGACATCAGACTACCACAGCAAGAATTTTAGCTGAGGAAGCTTCTGCGATTTGAAGCGAAACGTCCTTGCGTCAAGCAACCCAGTCCAGTCGGAGATTCAAGCTTCTCTACTATTGTTCATTTCATCCATCCATCTTCTGTGTGGGTTTAATCAAATTTAGGGTCACAGAGGAGCCGGAGCCTATCCCAACGGTTACTGGGTGAGATGCATGGTCCACCCTAGACAGGCTGCCAGTGTGTCACAGGGTGACATGTAGACAAATGCATTCGAACCTAAGGTCAATTTAAAGAATCCACGTGCAGGTCTTTGGAAGTGGGAGGAAGCCGGAGAACCTGCAGGGAACACACAGAGAACATGCAAACTCCACACGGAAAGGACCAGGTGAGAAGTGACCCCATTGCTAATCACTGAGCTACGGTGCGGCCCTGTTGTGTACTCTATGTGTGAATTAACAAAATGTGTGGCATATGCACTTTAATACATTTACACATTTATTGCAAATTATTTCACTCCACAACAAAATTACTGTGCCCTCATCTAGCACCACCAAGAAAAAAATTCTCATGCCGCTGCTGTGTATCAGGCTAGTTTGTCTCCACGCACACATAAAAAGATGGGACTTTGAGGATGTTTAACATGTAACCCCATCCTTATTTAACTCCTTTAAACAGCACTGGGTTGTGACAATTTTGATAGTTTCCATAATTGTGGGTATAGATTACACTATTTAATATTTCACCATAATACAGTATTTATAATTTTCACCAATTTTAACTAGAATTGAAATAAACTGTTGATAAACCAACAAGCAGAAGTCAGTAACAGCATAATTTCCAAGTTAGCCGTAACTATGGAGATGGCAAATCTTCTGCAGCAGTATTTATGACAAACCCCATGGTCTAAGACAGAGGTGTGTATTTATACAGCATACAAGTTGTACCACTGGAGCTGTCATAATTAAGTGATACAGGAAATGCCTCTGGAGTTGACTTTGTAGAATATCTTCAGTAAGTCTGTGAGTCTGATTTTCTATGTGGTGAGGGCTGTCAGGGCGAGGAAGACGACCAAGAAGTTCCATTGAAGGGTGTCATTAGACCCGCGCCTGCAGCAGCCCCCTGGTCAGATTCTCCCAGCATCCATCTTCATTAAAAACTCTCTGAGCAGATGGTCATTAACAGCACCCCACCCTCCTGTGGTACTGGCACCCACCGTGCACACGGACACTACCTAAAGGACACCCATCATCCCTCAGGAGACCCAACAACCTTACCACAGAAGAAGAAATTCTACAATGTCATCTGCTAATGACCCCTCGGGGGTCATAAATATGTGTAACGGCTATAAAAATAACAGCAACAACAAGGAAAACACTGACATTCACACATTTCTTTGCCAAGCCCAAACATCTGGTGTTAAAAAAGAGATTGCTTTAAATGCTAAGTTTGTCCCCTTTATGCAAATCTGAAAAATTTAACATTTTGCTACTGCAGGTCCAGTTTTTGCTCCAAATTTCTTGTGGGTTTGGAAAAAACAAGTTAGCAGTGAGAAGATTCCTGGATTGAGGCCATCCATTGTGTCTGGAAAGAAATCCTGTGCAAAACTTGTGCAAAATCAACATTCAGTGGAGACCTCTGGGCAAACACCGGAGAAGCTCAAAGAAATGAGTAATTTCATTGGCAGAAGAGGACGAGTAATAAGCAGAGCAATGCTTTTCTGCTCGGATTCCTTTTTAACAAGAAAAAAAGGGTCATCACATGCCTGTTAAAAAACAGATATTATTGCTTGCAGCCTCCTCACCTCTACCCAAAATGCAACAGCGAGGTGCTTCATATTAAAAATCATCCATTTTCAGATCCATCGGGAACAATCTTTTTTTGCACCTGTTGTTTTAAATGGAAAGGTGTTGCTTGCCACGCCCCCTCCTAAGGGAGGAGAGTCTGCTTGTCTTGCTCCCACACACACTCTGTGCTTATATATGTACTCTACTCGCACCCATCTTGTGTGTTTTTTAAGAGCTGACGTAATGTGAATTTCTCCTCTGTGAGATCAATAAAGTCTTATACATAGTCATATGTAAAAGCCAGTAACATGTCGTATGTCACCAAAGTCAAGCATTGTGTTGAAATTTTGTGGTAAAACATAATTTGAGTGTACCGTATCTCCATTTTTGTGTATGTGACCCACTACTTATAGTTTAGCCAAATGTACTGCGAGGGGCTCCCCCTTTTTTGAAAGTTCACATTCCTTGCAGTGTGACCCCCCCATCAGTGTGACCTTTGTACGCACAGCCAGTGAGTGTTGAGTAGGGCGGTGACTGTCCTGACAATGCTAATGATGCTAATGCTAATATCATATGTAGTGTATTTCAGAACTGAGTAACAGCAAGTTAATCAATGCCACCTTTCAGTTGCAACTGTCTATTATAAAAGTAGTTTGAAGTGTTAAACAATGTAGTCAAAGTAATGAAAGAGCTAATGCTAACTATGTTTAGCAATGATGCTAGTGCTAATATATGGTGAATTTCAGAACTGAGTAACAGCAAGTTAATCACGGTGAAATGCCACCTTTCAGTTGCAACTGTCTATTATAAAAGCAGTTTGAAGTGTTAAACAGTGTAGTCGAAGTAATGAAAGAGCTAATGCTAGCTATGTTTAGCAATGATGCTAGTGCTAATATGGTGAATTTCAGAACTGAGTAACAGCAAGTTAATCACGGTGAAATGCCACCTTTCAGTTGCAACTGTCTATTATAAAAGCAGTTTGAAGTGTTAAACAATGTAGCTGAAGTAATGAAAGAGCTAATGCTAGCTATCTTTAGCAATGGCAGCAAAGCAGAAGAAAGTGCATCGTCACTGACAGTTCTGGGCTGGTAAATATCTGTATAGACAATATGGTGCACAGAGAACAAGACCAAGATAATGGGAACACACTTTGAAACATTTCAGGACTATATTCTGCTTACAGCTGTGTGGTTTCTGCACAACTCTAGACTTATTGGATCTTTAAGTTTTTTAATATGAAATCCCAAACATCTTTAAAAGGAAAGAGTAAATAATTACCAATGTTGCACACTATGACACTTTTATATCAAGTTTCAGTTACAGTAGTTGGACTACTATGTTGACCAGTGTTCAGTTCCCATTGTGCATTTCATGTTATAAGCACCAGTGTTGTCACAGTTACTTTGAAAAAGTAATCCAATTACTGATTACTGATTACTCCTTGAAAAAGTAACTTAGTTACTTTCCTGATTACTCAATTGTAAAAGTAACTAAGTTAGATTACTAGTTACTTTTTTAGTTACTTTCCCCAGCTGCCGACAACAACCCTCTGCCACCTCAACATGACAATGATACCTGTTTTGCCAAAACTCACTTTATAGTCACCCTTTCTTGACTTCAATGAAAATAAATACTTGTTTTATAAAAAAGTAAAATAAAGACCTCTCTCTTGACCTCATATTTAACTGTTGACAGCACTGTAACAGTAAAACTTGCAATTTCGAACCTACATTGTTTATAAATGTAACTATTAAATTCTAACATTTTTCTAACATTTAAATTCTCTCTAAACATTTTACTTGTCGAAATTATTATTATTTTAAGCAATATTAGTAGTTGTAATAAAAAACGGCTTCAAAACTGGACCTTTAATCTAGGGGTGTTGTGGGGGAGGGGGGGCACATCCTTGCCCCACGCCCCCATTCCATCTGGATTCGCCCCTGCTTTGGCGTTTGAGCACAAAGAATGGATAACATTTATTTATGCAGGAAAACAGGACCAGATTTACAGGTAAGAAAGTTTTATTGCGTTTTCACATCATGTGGTCCTCAGAAAGAGAGTTTAGGTGCATTTGAGTGGAAAATAGTGTTAGTTGTTGACGCGTCGCGGAGGATCAGCTGTTTTTAACGAGACGATACGGAGCGGCTCAGCTCAGAATTCTAAATAAAGGAGGGAAAAAAGTATAAAAATGTCTTTGTAAAGTTCAGTGCTGGTGTGCTGATCACCGCGCTTAAGAGGTGAGGACGAGCTGCTACAGAAAACCGCGGATGAAAAGCTCACAGCTCTGCTTAAAGTGGGCTGTTCAGTCAAACCCCGACCTCCTGCCCACGGACCAAGTTTAATGCTGCTATCGACCCACAATGTAAAAATAATAGTAACGCACAGTGACTTGGAGAAGTAACTTTAATCTGATTATTGATTTGGAAAGATTAACACGTTAGATTACTTGTTACTAAAAAAAGTGGTCAGATTAGAGTAACGCGTTACCGGCATCACTGATAAGCACAGACCCAATGGACCCCAAGACCTGTATGGGATTTACTTCATGTTCTTCATTTGTAGAGCAGGTATCTCACTGGGATAAGGAGATGGACTACCAATATGTAGACCTGTGTTTAATTCCAAACTCTGCTACCTGTCTGTGTCTTTTGACAAGACAATTCTGCATTGTCCCAGTCCACCCAGCTATAAATGGTAGCAGCCTTGGTTGAGGAAGTAACTTGTGATGGACTAACATCCCTTCCAGCAATTCACACTACAGTACCTGGGAATAAGTACAGATGTAATGCACCTCAAGGCCTATATGGGATATAGTACTTCATCTTCTTCATCAACTGTAGCGCAGGTAGCTCACTGGGATAAGGAGTTGACCTGCAAGGATGCAATTTAGAAGTAGAAATTGGGGGGGACAAAGTGCGAGGCCCGCAGCCAACGGTTTCTAGATAAGCTCAGATGCATTCTGAGCATCCAGAATAGTAATTTTAATGTTTTGAGAAGACCATAAAGTGGACACTATTTGACTTATGCAATTTGAAACTGTGGATATAAGTACTTTATTCTGAGAATAGCCAGCAGTGACTACGTTTACATGCAACCAATAACCCTTTCAAAACCGGAATATTAGCAATAACCCGGTTGCGCACGGCCATGTAAACACCCGCAAAAACCCGAATATGCTCATATTCCAGTTTTTAAAAACCCAAATAAGACCCCTGGGTTACTCCTTTTCTAACCCGAATATCAGGTCATATAAATGCACATCGGGATATCCCCATAGAAAGGAACATTATTTTGTGTTCTGTGCATGTCCTATCCGCAAGGAATCTTGGTCTTTTGAATACGGAAACTACTTGTATGCGGTGCGCGCAACCCACCGGACACCATAGAAGCAGAGATAAACAGCGCATTGTGTTCTGCATCCTTATCAGGCGGGCCGGTCGCGCCACCGGCACCGGCATCACTGCGATTGCGCTGCCTCCGATGCGCTTACTGAGTCTGGCATAGCATGTTTCAAGTACACACATATATGTCAGAAGGTGGGGGGGAGCATACCATATTCTGTCCCCCCTGGTTGAAAAGGTGGGGGGGACATGTCCCCCCTATCCCCCACCAAATTGCGCCCATGTTGACCTGTGTTTGATTCCAAATCATCCTACCTGTCTGTATCCTTGGACAAGGCATTTTTTCTGCATAGCACCCTGCTTTACCTGCAGCTGTATATGGGTGCCAGCCTTGACTGCTGGAAGTAACTTGCGATGGACCAAACTTCTCTTCCTGAAGCACTCATGGTCTCTTATCCTTTTCACGCTAGAGTATAGAGGGATAAACGCCGGTCCAATGGGCCTCTGGGCCTGTATAGGACTTACTTCTTGTTCTTTGCTAATTGTATAGTAGGTAGTTTAATGGGATAAGGAGTTGGGCTACCAATAGATAAACTTTGGTTCAATTCCCAGTCATGCTACCTGTCTGTCTCCTTGGACAAGACATTTCATCTGCATTGTCACAGTCCACCTAGCTGTAAATGGGTACCCGCCTTGGGGAGGGAAATAACCTGCATTGGGGTGGCATCCCATCCAGACTCTCATATAGATAGATAATTTTATTAATCCTCGAAATTTTCCTTCGGGGATTAATAAAGTTATCTATCTATCTGCTTCTTGCTACTGTATGTGGAGATAAGCACTAGACCAATGTGCTTCAGGGCCTATGTAGGACTGACCTCATCTTCTACTTCAGTTACATACATGGTGCATAAGTGCAAGAGACAGTCGTGTAACAACATGTTTCATGTTATGTAAAACTTATTGGCCCAATCAGGATTTTGCAATCGAGTGCTGATTATATGTGGAGATCATTCGCTTCTTTCACCTGAGTGTTGAGGGTATTAAATAACACACATGCACGCTGCCAATCCAGGAAATCAGACAGTTTGCAGGTTTGATTATCAGGTTGTCAGCTGTGATTTGTTAAATTGTAGCTCTTGGGTTCAATATGAATAATGTCAATGTTATCTACATTTTAGTCAAGACAGTCTCATCATCGGTGTCTCCAGCAGTCACAGAGGAACCTAATTACAGCAGTAATCACTCCCCGGCTGAGAGCAGGGTTTCTGACAGGGTAAAGTATTATCAGTCTTCATCATATTCATTATCAGGCAGCAGGCGCAGGTGTCCTGCTCCTGCTGCTTTCCACCATTAGTGAAAGATAGACGGCGGGACGAGCACTTTTAACTCCTCGGAACACATCTACGTTCTGTTTTTGCAAAAGGAAAAGTCTGTTTGAACGTGCATGAGCCACTTGTTAGATGTACTGTAGGGGCGCGCAGCACGGCAGCCCACCCGGCCGGCCGGCCGGCGTGTCTACAGTAGGCGCCAGGTCAAAGGTCATACAGCAGGAGGTTTGAAGCACATCATTTGTTCTCTCTTGATTATCCTCTGCTGTCTCTCTTAACAAGGAAGGTCAGTGTGACAGACAGTTAGCTTTTCTCTTGCAGGACCAAATGTGACACACTTCAGTGACAGATAGCGCCTGGATGTCTGCCACTCATCTATCGAATTCTCTCCCTCCTCTACCCTGCGCCCCGGGGGGTAATATCACATAGACACCAAACGTGAAGACTGCTTCGGCGTTTGTAGAACTCTCAGCGGAACTCAAATAAATCACCTCATTAGCCAGTTCTCTGTTAGGTTATTGTAGCGCTGAGTTGACGCAAAGCTCAGGAGATTTCAAAAATTCTAAAATGCTATGGGACGGGATCGCTTTCCTGTCCTCTGGCACCTGGCTGAGGCCATTCTATTAGGTGGATTGATTTACATATAAATTGAACAAGCGGTACACCTTTTTAAACTCATCTGTTCTCCCAGTGTGTCCCATTATCTGTCTCACGAATCTCAAGCGTTTAATTTCTCCTCTCACATTGTCTTACGTTTCATTAGGTTTCATTGTTGTTTATTAAAATTCATTTAGCTAATAACGCCCACGTGAGCTGCCCTTTTTGCTGCAGTGCACCTATCCTTGTGTTGGGAGCGACTGTGTTTCCTGAGGTAAAATGGGGGAAATGGTGAAAATTCACTGGAATATGAAAAACTATCACATTTTCTGTATCAGTAAGCAGGTCTGTGGTAGCTGGGGGTCATTCTTGCTCGGCTGCTGTTGCTTGGGGAGGCGTTTTGAAAGAGCCCTCAAGGCTCACCTAGTTAATTAAGTTTTTCTGCTGTTAGAACGATGCAACTTCTGATTTTTTTCCTCTCTATGATGCTAATTCTTGATTTCCACAGATGGGCTAATGCATATTCCTTTTCCTCCTTCCTTACAGGGAATACAATGACTTGATATGCTATTGGTAATATTTAGAACTTAATAAAACACTTTTTATGATGCATCTTATGCACAGTCGATAGATTTTCTCTTTGACTAAATTAGGAAGAAACTTTGCAGAGTCTTAAAAATGAGATTGATTAGATAGAACTTTATTGATCCCTTGTGAAGACTCCCTCAGGGAAATTGAGGTTCCAGCAGCATTGTATAGCAGCACATAGGCGAAGAAGCACACAGAGTATCAAATGTGAAAGCAAAAAAAGAAAAATCAGTTTGCAATATAAATACCAAACATACTGATCAATACTGGTTTACTGGCTACTACTGTTCCTCTCATTCTCATTCCTGACCTCTGTCTTCCTGTTATTCCTCCTTCCCTCGCATTCATCATTGGTGTACAATTACCTCTAACAACTCATTGATGCATTTTCATAAGCTTAGAATGAACCCTTCATATCTACATGGGGTGGGCCCTCTCGCAGAGGCCCGCATGTTGCAGCAATATGTTTATATGGTAGCCCAAAAGGGACATCCTTACTGTCTTTTGCATTTTACAGTGCAGCTGTAAGACTGAAGAAAAAAAAGAAGAGGAATCGGTGGTTGCTCCCCTCCACACTGTCTACTGGTAGCTCGTGCAAGCTAACAACTTTGAGAACCCTCATTTCCATTAAATGTATGATCATACATAGTTCTAATCACAAGAGAAGGCAAGGGAGCATGAATCCCTGTTGCCAAATCAGCAGGAATGTGAAGGAAAACATAACTCAAAACTGTGACCAGCAACTGCATCATGCAATTTGCAACATAACCATTAGATGGCACTAAATCCTACACGCTGTAGCTTTAAGGTTTGCATGCTGTCAGGCAGTGATGTGTATTCAAATCTAGAAATGTGTAGGAAAATGTATTGTATGTAAAATAAAGTAACTTCAGTGCTAACACTGGGCAGTAACTGCTGTGCACTAAAATGTAAGGCTTTATTTACCAGGTTGACCCACTCTGTCTTCATCGATCTTCTCTTCCTTTTGTGTTGAATATTGCAGATGATGCATTTTCCATTAATATTGTTGCCAGACACTTTTCCACGGCAGTGAGCGCCAGTATGTTCTCACCTCTGCAGGTTGTATTCCTGTTTTTTCCTCAACACTTTAAAATACTCAGATATCTGTAAATTACTTCCAGAGGATGATGCACCATTATTTCATGAGATTCATTTGCTGACTCCATCCTAAAACCATCAAAAATGATTGAGGATGACTAGTCGACCTGGAAGCCAAGGCAGATGGTAAGGCAGATGAATTTGGTTTGTTGCAAACAAACAGTTTTTGTTCCTGTAGGATTTATATGAATGCTCCGTCTGCATTGGGTTTTATGATACACTAAGCAACTGGGATGGATATAAAATATTTATGTTTTAAATAACAAATATTTTTATATTTATATAATTTTGTGTGCGTTTTGGCAGTTTTTGGACAGCTTTTGGGCTGGAAAGCATAAACTATCTGGCAACACTGATGGTCATGCTTGAACACGGCTAGCAGAACACTGGCAAGGTTGTGAGAAATAAATTAAATGGGGGTGGGAGTAAAAACAAAATGTCAGTACAATTTTGAAATCTAGCTGCATTTTGTGATTGTGTGAATGTTTGGTGATGGTTTCTGGAATTGCAAAGCAGGCTAGCCTTATGTACTAGTAGCTACTGCTCCTGGGCCTACTTGCCTCAACTACTAGCTATAGTTTCTGCCTTTACTGCAAGCCACTATTACCTATAGGTTTGCCCTTCATTGATCACTTTTCTAGCAAGCTACAGCTTCATTCTCCATTGATAGCTATTCCACCCAGCCATTAGCAGCTATAGTCTTTACCTTCATTCTGAGCTAATACTACTGCAAGATTAGCCACTACCAGCAACTGGTCTTTGTGGTGAACCTCTACCAAGTACCTACCACCAGTTGCAGCCTCAACCTCCACTGCATGCCACTAACAAAGTTACAGTTTAGCGCTTTGCTACGCAGGTGTCAATAATGGCGGTGCAGCTGAGAGTGACAGAAACTAATATGGCGATGACAATGTCGAAATAAGTGGATTTAACTGGATTGATTGATGAATTTACCGTGGATTTAACTTAATGCAGCTGACGAGATGGAGAAATCTGTGGGTCTGCTCGCAGAATTTCCAGTTTAGCATGAAGACGCTGCTGCAAGGTAAGCTTTGATGAGCCAACAACCAACTGAATTACTTACAGAAAAATAAACCATGCAAACGATGGAATTGCATTACAGTGGGAATAACCCCGTTGTGTCTGATAATTTGCGGACGTTCATGCTGGATTACGGTAGCAAATATCCATTTTACCAGCTCCGTTAATAGTGCAGCAGATACCAGAATATTTACAGAGGAATACTTCAAATGGTGACAAAAGCACCAAATTTGGCAGAAGTACACCTTAGATATTACTCTTTTGAAAAAACCGACGGGCCACTTGAATTTTCAATAGGTGGCCATGTAGGGGTCAATTGAAGAATTACATAGGGGTCAAAATATAAAAAGGCTGCAGTCATATTGAAAATTATACCACATTATTTGTCTGATTGTAAAGATTCCAAAAGGTATAGTTTGGACTGTCTATGACTGAATTCTATAGAGTTATGGGGTAAAAACAACAAGAATGGTGACAAAGTTTGAGTTTGTACAGGGGTCAAAAGTTAGAGTTGCTCCAATTTTGTTCAGAGGTGATGCAAATTATTGGTTGAGTTAATAGGGTTTCAAAAAGGAATAGTTTGCACCATGTATCATGCTTAGCTATCACGTTACGGGGTAACATGTCACATGTCATAGAATTCAATGGACGACAACATTATTTGACCTTTACTTTAGATACCAAGCATTCAACACAGTCAAAACTATTCCATTTATTAATCCAAGTAGCTCAATCAACAATTTGCACCGTTTTTTACTAAAATTGGAGCAACTTTAATTTTTGAACCCTCTACAAACTGAAATTGACCTTTGTCACCATTCTTAAGGTTTTTAGCACATAACTGCATAACATTCAGTCATAGATAGTCCAAACTATACCTTTTTGCAATCTTTCCAATCAGACAAATAATGTGGTATAATTTTCAATATGACTGGAGCTTTTTATATTTTGACCCCTATGTAATTCTTCAATTGACCCCTACGTGGCCACCTATTGAAAATTCAAGTGGTCCATCGGTTTTTTCAAAAGAGTAATGTCTAAGGAGAATTTGTGCTGGATTTCGTGCTTTTATCACCATGTGAAGTATTGTTTCAGTTATTTGCTGCACTATAACTCAATAGTGCAGCAAATAACTGCACTATTGAGTTATAGTGGGTGACTGTGAGGAGGAAGCGTAGTTCTAAACAGAAGCCCCGTGTACACCGCCAACCCGTTCACATTTCTAACCGTTTTTCCCCACTCGACGACACACCCGCCAAGGATCAAACTCTGGTTACTGGCGACTCTGTTTTGAGAAATGTGAAGTTACCGACACCAGCAACCATAGTCAATTGTCTTCCGGGGGCCAGAGCAGGCGACATTGAAGGAAATTTGAAACTGCTGGCTAAGGCTAAGCATAAATTTGGTAAGATTGTAATTCACGTCGGCAGTAATGACACCCGGTTACGCCAATCGGAGGTCACTAAAATTAACATTGAATCGGTGTGTAACTTTGCAAAAACAATGTCGGACTCTGTAGTTTTCTCTGGGCCCCTCCCCAATCGGACCGGGAGTGACATGTTTAGCCGCATGTTCTCCTTGAATTGCTGGCTGTCTGAGTGGTGTCCAAAAAATGAGGTGGGCTTCATAGATAATTGGCAAAGCTTCTGGGGAAAACCTGGTCTTGTTAGGAGAGACGGCATCCATCCCACTTTGGATGGAGCAGCTCTTATTTCTAGAAATCTGGTCAATTTTCTTAAATCCTCCAAACCGTGACTATCTAGGGTTGGGACCAGGAAGCAGAGTTGTAGTCTTACACACCTCTCTGCAGCTTCTCTCCCCCTGCCATCCCCTCATTACCCCATCCCCGTAGAGACGGTGCCTGCTCCCAGACCACCAATAACCAGCAAAAATCTATTTAAGCATAAAAATTCAAAAAGAAAAAATAATATAGCACCTTCAACTGCACCACAGACTAAAACAGTTAAATGTGGTCTATTAAACATTAGGTCTCTCTCTTCTAAGTCCCTGTTAGTAAATGATATAATAATTGATCAACATATTGATTTATTCTGCCTTACAGAAACCTGGTTACAGCACGATGAATATGTTAGTTTAAATGAGTCAACACCCCCGAGTCACACTAACTGCCAGAATGCTCGTAGCACGGGCCGAGGCGGAGGATTAGCAGCAATCTTCCATTCCAGCTTATTAATTAATCAAAAACCCAGACAGAGCTTTAATTCATTTGAAAGCTTGACTCTTAGTCTTGTCCATCCAAATTGGAAGTCCCAAAAAACAGTTTTATTTGTTATTATCTATCGTCCACCTGGTCGTTACTGTGAGTTTCTCTGTGAATTTTCAGACCTTTTGTCTGACTTAGTGCTTAGCTCAGATAAGATAATTATAGTGGGCGATTTTAACATCCACACAGATGCTGAGAATGACAGCCTCAACACTGCATTTAATCTATTATTAGACTCAATTGGCTTTGCTCAAAATGTAAATGAGTCCACCCACCACTTTAATCATATCTTAGATCTTGTTCTGACTTATGGTATGGAAATTGAAGACTTAACAGTATTCCCTGAAAACTCCCTTCTGTCTGATCATTTCTTAATAACATTTACATTTACTCTGCTGGACTACCCAGCAGTGGGGAATAAGTTTCATTACACTAGAAGTCTTTCAGAAAGCGCTGTAACTAGGTTTAAGGATATGATTCCTTCTTTATGTTCTCTAATGCCATATACCAACACAGTGCAGAGTAGCTACCTAAACTCTGTAAGTGAGATAGAGTATCTCGTCAATAGTTTTACATCCTCATTGAAGACAACTTTGGATGCTGTAGCTCCTCTGAAAAAGAGAGCTTTAAATCAGAAGTGCCTGACTCCGTGGTATAACTCACAAACTCGCAGCTTAAAGCAGATAACCCGTAAGTTGGAGAGGAAATGGCGTCTCACTAATTTAGAAGATCTTCACTTAGCCTGGAAAAAGAGTCTGTTGCTGTATAAAAAAGCCTTCCGTAAAGCTAGGACATCTTACTGCTCATCACTAATTGAAGAAAATAAGAACAACCCCAGGTTTCTTTTCAGCACTGTAGCCAGGCTGACAAAGAGTCAGAGCTCTATTGAGCCGAGTATTCCTTTAACTTTAACTAGTAATGTCTTCATGACTTTCTTTGCTAATAAAATTTTAACTATTAGAGAAAAAATTACTCATAACCATCCCAAAGACGTATCGTTATCTTTGGCTGCTTTCAGTGATGCCGGTATTTGGTTAGACTCTTTCTCTCAGATTGTTCTGTCTGAGTTATTTTCATTAGTTACTTCATCCAAACCATCAACATATCTATTAGACCCCATTCCTACCAGGCTGCTCAAGGAAGCCCTACCATTATTTAATGCTTCGATCTTAAATATGATCAATCTATCTTTATTAGTTGGCTATGTACCACAGGCTTTTAAGGTGGCAGTAATTAAACCATTACTTAAAAAGCCATCACTTGACCCAGCTATCTTAGCTAATTATAGGCCAATCTCCAACCTTCCTTTTCTCTCAAAAATTCTTGAAAGGGTAGTTGTAAAACAGCTAACTGATCATCTGCAGAGGAATGGTCTATTTGAAGAGTTTCAGTCAGGTTTTAGAATTCATCATAGTACAGAAACAGCATTAGTGAAGGTTACAAATGATCTTCTTATGGCCTCAGACAGTGGACTCATCTCTGTGCTTGTTCTGTTAGACCTCAGTGCTGCTTTTGATACTGTTGACCATAAAATTTTATTACAGAGATTAGAGCATGCCATAGGTATTAAAGGCACTGCGCTGCGATGGTTTGAATCATATTTATCTAATAGATTACAATTTGTTCATGTAAATGGGAAATCTTCTTCACAGACTAAGGTTAATTATGGAGTTCCACAAGGTTCTGTGCTAGGACCAATTTTATTCACTTTATACATGCTTCCCTTAGGCAGTATTATTAGACGGCATTGCTTAAATTTTCATTGTTACGCAGATGATACCCAGCTTTATCTATCCATGAAGCCAGAGGACACACACCAATTAGCTAAACTGCAGGATTGTCTTACAGACATAAAGACATGGATGACCTCTAATTTCCTGCTTTTAAACTCAGATAAAACTGAAGTTATTGTACTTGGCCCCACAAATCTTAGAAACATGGTGTCTAACCAGATCCTTACTCTGGATGGCATTACCCTGACCTCTAGTAATACTGTGAGAAATCTTGGAGTCATTTTTGATCAGGATATGTCATTCAAAGCGCATATTAAACAAATATGTAGGAATGCTTTTTTGCATTTACGCAATATCTCTAAAATTAGAAAGGTCTTGTCTCAGAGTGATGCTGAAAAACTAATTCATGCATTTATTTCCTCTAGGCTGGACTATTGTAATTCATTATTATCAGGTTGTCCTAAAAGTTCCCTGAAAAGCCTTCAGTTAATTCAAAATGCTGCAGCTAGAGTACTGATGGGGACTAGAAGGAGAGAGCATATCTCACCCATATTGGCCTCTCTTCATTGGCTTCCTGTTAATTCTAGAATAGAATTTAAAATTCTTCTTCTTACTTATAAGGTTTTGAATAATCAGGTCCCATCTTATCTTAGGGACCTCATAGTACCATATCACCCCAATACAGCGCTTCGCTCTCAGACTGCAGGCTTACTTGTAGTTCCTAGGGTTTGTAAGAGTAGAATGGGAGGCAGAGCCTTCAGCTTTCAGGCTCCTCTCCTGTGGAACCAGCTCCCAATTCAGATCAGGGAGACAGACACCCTCTCTACTTTTAAGATTAGGCTTAAAACTTTCCTTTTTGCTAAAGCGTATAGTTAGGGCTGGATCAGGTGACCCTGAACCATCCCTTAGTTATGCTGCTATAGACTTAGACTGCTGGGGGGTTCCCATGATGCACTGAGTGTTTATTTCTCTTTTTTGCTCTGTATGCACCACTCTGCATTTAATCATTAGCGATTGATCTCTGCTCCCCTCCACAACATGTCTTTTTCCTGGTTCTCTCCCTCAGCCCCAACCAGTCCCAGCAGAAGACTGCCCCTCCCTGAGCCTGGTTCTGCTGGAGGTTTCTTCCTGTTAAAAGGGAGTTTTTCCTTCCCACTGTCGCCAAGTGCTTGCTCACAGGGGGTCGTTTTGACCGTTGGGGTTTTTACGTAATTATTGTATGGCCTTACCTTACAATATAAAGCACCTTGGGGCAACTGTTTGTTGTGATTTGGCGCTATATAAATAAAACTGATTGATTGAATTTGCGACGGTAAAATCCAGCATGAACGTCCGCAAATCAACAAACACAACAGGGTTATTCCCTTAATCCATAAACTGAAAAGTTAACTGTGATAATGCTAAACTGATTAACGTCTACAATATTTTGCTGAAGCTACTGCTAACCGCTAACTCCTATGGGTTGCCGTGGAGCCATGTCACTTTCAGCGAAGTGACCAATCCGAAGGCGAGAATTTGTACTTCTGTGACTGGCCGCCCAATGAAAACCACCTCGGGCTGCATTGATTGTCTGGTTTTGTTTTGTCTCTAACTTGGAACGATGAGATTTATACACCAAGCGGACCTGAAATGAGCCACTGTACATTAAATTGACTTTATTGACCAGTCTGACCCCTTTGAAAAGTGACCAAATTACATGTATTTGTATTGTTTTTTCAGCCAGAAATGGCCACCAGAGGGCGGTCAGTGTAAAGTCCGCAGCAACCCATTATATCAGGGGTGGCCAAGTTCGGTCCTCGAAAGCCACATTCCTGACACTCTTAGTTGTCTCCCTGCTCCAACACACCTGAATCCAATGAAAGACACGTTAGCAGACTTTTAATGAGCTTTTCATTGGATTCAGGTGTGTTGGAGCAGGGAGACAACTAAGAGTGTCAGGAATGTGGCTTTCGAGGACCGAACTTGGCCACCCCTGCACTATATGAATTTAGTTTTGGCTTGTTGAGCTCTAAATCCATTAAAAACAGCTGAAAATTGAATATGTTGAGGCTTTACCTCCTGCTCCTCTATCTCTTCAGTGTTACTTCTTGCCACTTGCACGATGTGTGTCTGATTCAGTGTTGCCAGATATGAAATATGAAACTATCGTACCAAAACCTCAAAATTATCGTATTTTGGGAGAAATTATCGTACACAAACAAAACGCATACAACGTAGCTATTTTAGCATTTTTTTTTTATTTCCAAAGAATTTTATGTCACATTTTTAAACAGTAATTATAGTAATGGGGAAATTATGGCACAAAAAGAACGCAAATGCACTACCAGACTAGAAAGATTTTTTTTTCTGTGAAGGGACACAAACGTGTTAATTACCAGACTAGAAAGAGTCAAATTCAACCTCGAGGTCGCTGTCGTCATTCGATGCCATGGCCACTTGTGCAGATTTTGTTGAACACAGAAAAAATGTTGACACCTCCATAAGGAACTTTAACTTTTTTATTTTTCTTGTATATCTCTTTGCTCTTGTGTTTTGTTCGTTTGTTATTGCATTTGTTGAAATAAAGTTTCGAAAAAAAATATGTTGTTGGTTGAGGAATCTTCCTGTCACGGCAGAGATTGGATGGGAACTCATTACTTTGTATGGAGAGGGGGCGGGCTTTCAAATGACTTTGTCCCGGCAAGGCCAAAGCCAGCAGCCAGAGCCGGCCCAAGGCATACGCCAATTCGCGGTCGCTTAGGGCCTCCACGCCACCAGGGGGCCCGAGAGCACCGAGACGTTGTGATAAAAAAGTAAATATATACATGAAATTAAAATAATATTGAATAATTTAAACGAAATTGTATTACACCCGAAAAAAATTAATTCATTTTGACTAAATACCAATACTAGGTTAATTGATGCCTCCTGTTGGCTGCTGCCACCGTTGGGCAAATTTAGATGCACCGCTTGGGTCCGGTGGTCGATGACTAATCGTGAGGAAAGAAGTGAGTGTAAGTCATGTCTCAGAAAGAAATTATCCCTCTGGAGCGGAGAAAGGAAAAAAGAAGAATTTGGAAGACGAGAAAAAACAAGACAAAAGTAGGTTTGCATGTCCAATATTACAATTTTTGTTGTCATTATTTGCGAAATGCTCCGTTCGTTTAGTGTAAAGTGCTTTAGGTGTCTTAAAGTCAGAGGCGATTGCTCTAAGACTGCAAGGGAAGCTCAGCTTCCCCTAAAATGTCAAAAAAATAAGTTATCAAATATATGTTGTTGTGTGTACATGTCATTGACTAAATATGCGCTACAACGCGCTCAACTTTTCTTCAGAATCAGCTATCAGTGGTAACGACGAGGCTTTCCGCTCACTCAGACCCGCAGCTTCACAGTGCTTTAAACAGTGTAGCGACAGAAAGCATGCAGCGAAACGAGACGAGTCATTGGATAAATGCTGGGCTTTGTCCCGCCCATCGGACGCTCAGCGTGTCTTGGGGTCTATGGGGCAGTGGGCTGGCCTCGGCTGGCCCGGACGCTCAGCTTCTGCAATATGATTGGATGATCTGTCTTAGGCTGAATCCCTTTTTGATTGACAGTGAAATGAGCGAATCAGCGATCTTTTGGTGTAACCATCCATGGGAGCATTTTCATTCTGTTCTGATTGAACCAGACTTTCCTAATCCTCGTAGGGGTATTTTCTTTGTTAAAAATGACTACCGACAAATCGAGCTTTTGTTTCTGGTGTGTTTTTGTTTTTTGTAGCTGCTTGTGTTTGGAGACTGACTTCTATTACTCTTTCTGACTTCTATCGCAGTTTCTGTCCCTACCGAGCAGCGGGTGCTGCTGAGCTCCTCCACCGTCACAAAGCACTCACAGGCGGACACACTTCACACCAGCCTCGCGCCAGTCCCAGCTAGCGAGCTAGCTAGGTAGCAAGCTGCACGTAATGGCAGACAATTTGAATGTTGACCGGATTTTGGCGAAGCCATTTGATAGTCTTCCTTACGAAGAAAAACTTAGAGTTAAACAGCAGGGTAGATCAACTCCTCAGATTATTTTGGTGCAAAAGGTGGGGAAAAGTAGCTCAGCTCTCAATGGTTTGCAGGCCAAAGTTAAAGCAATAGCCCCCAGTGCAATGTTTGTGCATTGCTATGCACACACATTGCTGTTATGTTGTGGATTTCTATGTTCATTTTGGAGATTATTTAAGTATTGTATTTAATTTTGATTACAACTTTATTTTTCTCTAAGATAATGTGAATGTTATTTGATTCTATTTTGTATTTGGATATTGAACATTTTGCACACCATTGCACATCTGAAAGAAATTAAACTATTTAACGTGTTTACTATAAATGCAGCCTCCTGCCTGCTGATGTTACTTTCAAATAGTTAAATTAATGAGCCATACTTATACATCACTTTGTATGTAGAAGTTAATTAAAACATATTTATGAGTTTGCTACCCCGTTAAGGTTAAAAACAAGAATGACACCTGTATGATGTATGTAGTAAGTCCCTTCGGCTTCTCCCTTGTTTGCACTCGGGGTCGCCACAGCAGATCCAAGGTGGATCTGCATGTTGATTTGGCACAGGTTTTACGCCGGATGCCCTTCCTGACGCAACTCCACATTACATGGAGAAATGTGGCAGAGGTGGGATTTAAACCCAGAACCTTCCGAACTGAAACCAAGCGCATTGACCACTTGGCCACCACCGCTTGGTGTATAAATCTCATCGTTCCAGGCAGTGAGAGCTATCAGCTGGCTGTTAGAAGCAAGTTAGAGACAAAACAAAACCAGACAATCAATGCAGCCCGAGGTGGTTTTCATTGGGCGGCCAGTCACAGAAGTACAAATTCTCGCCTTCGGATTGGCCACTTCGCTGAAAGTGACATGGCTCCACGGCAACCTATAGGAGTTAGCGGTTAGCAGTAGCTTCAGCAAAATATTGTAGACGTTAATCAGTTTAGCATTATCACAGTTAACGTTTCAGTTTATGGATTAAGGGAATAACCCTGTTGTGTTTGATGATTTGCGGACGTTCATGCTGGATTTTACAGTCGCAAATTCAATCAATCAATCAATTTTATTTATATAGCGCCAAATCACAACAAACAGTTGCCCCAAGGCACTTTATATTGTAAGGCAAGGCCATACAATAATTACGTAAAAACCCCAACGGTCAAAACGACCCCCTGTGAGCAAGCACTTGGCGACAGTGGGAAGGAAAAAACTCCCTTTTAACAGGAAGAAACCTCCAGCAGAACCAGGCTCAGGGAGGGGCAGTCTTCTGCTGGGACTGGTTGGGGCTGAGGGAGAGAACCAGGAAAAAGACATGCTGTGGAGGGGAGCAGAGACTGACTGATCGTGCAGGTAAAGATCCGGACTGTGCACCGGAATCACTGTTGCCACATCGGAAGGTTTCCATTTTTTAAAAAGAAGAAAACCACGCTGTTCCCGTCTGACATTTCAGGAGAGCAAAAGTATAATGACTTTGAAGATTAGTGAGGGTTTTTTTCCTGCTGTTTTTCATGTAAGAACTTGAATCTTCCAGATCCAAAGTGTATGTTTTTTTTTTTTTTAAGCCACTGCATCACTTTAATATTCTGTAGTGCGATCTCACCCGGATCATTTTAGAATCATGTTTTCTGGAATTAGGCTACAGAGAGCTGAATGATCCTTTGTTTACAGCCAGGGCTCTGTAACACTTGATGCGATTAAATTCTGACTTATGCTCACTGATGTTAAATAAGCCTTAACTGCCGTGTAATTGAACATTTTATTTCAAAATCACAATTTAGATCCTGCTAAATGTTTTAGTTCTGTACACCACGTTTAATGCTGCAGCTGCTGATTCTTTTTATTATTACTCTGATTTTTTTTCAGAATTAATTTAGTGTGTAAAAGGTCACATATTTGTGAAAATTTACATCGAATTTATAATGTTTCCTCCATGACATGGTCCAAAAATATGAAGAAAATTGAATTGACAATGATATAAATGGGAGAAAAGCACAAAATCATGTGTTAAAAGCTGAAACATGAAAAAATAACTTTTTCTGAGAGGAGTATAATTAATTACGTACAGACTATAGTTATTAATTACATTTTTAAATAGTGGTGGTATTTATTCATTTTAAATTTTCTATTTATTTCTTGTCATGTTTGGTGCCATTTTTAATGCAAAATTATTTATTTGCAGCCGTTTTCAAAACATTAGTAAATTGTTATTAAAATAATAACTCAATATTAATTTAATATTGATTATTGAGAAGTTATTTGGGAAATAAAGAGAACCGCAACAAATTCTGAATTATATTGTTCATTTCGGGGGGGGGCACCACAAAGCATTTGTGCTTAGGGCACCAAAATGGCTAGCACTGGCCCTGAAAATGATCAATCAGAAACGATGAATACTATCATCTTGTATCTCAGCAAATTAAAAGGGAGAGCAATTAGGCTGGTGAACATTGATTCACCAGATCAATCCAAAAATTAGGTTTTGTTTAGCTCAGGTAATATCCCAAAGATGTGCCTGCAGATGACTGTGAATGCTTGATGGATGATGGATTAGGAGCAGGTGTGGTTGCCAGTGAGAATGCCTGTTTCTGCACAGAAATGTACTAAATCAGAAAAGTAAATCATATTTTGGACTGTTTTCACAATTTTTCCACACACACACACACACACACACACACACACACACACACACACACACACACACACACACACACACACACACACACACACACACACACACACACACACACACACACACACACACACACACACAACAGGTTAAAGGATAAGTTCACTTTTCCACAACCCAGGTTGTGCCCAGGTCAAGTTTCTAAGTGCTGTAGTGACCTTTGATACTCATTTATGAGAAATCAAGTCAAGTCTGGGAGAATTCCTTGGTGCCATGTTTTGCTGTATCCACCACACTACGGAATCAACTTGGGAGTTGGGTGGCAACTATCATGACAGACAACCAACCCAAACCAACCTCTTGAAAATAACCATTTATCTCCCACAGCCAGGTGAAATATCAACACCCCCCCTGAGCCTTCTCCACCTGCTGGGGTCCTCAGCAGGAAATTATTCTTTGAAAAATTTGTGCTGAAGAAAAGATTGAAAGCGAACTGGGCAGCAGTTCCAAGAGTTACAGAATTGAACAGTACCCTTCAAATGGTAAAGAAATTATGCTATCTGGTGGCGGCATTGTGGTACATCATGCATTGAGATATTTTTCTTTTGTCAACTGTATTGAACCTTGTTTAGCCACATGGGGTGTGCAGCCAGTACATTCTGAGTGTCGGTCCCAAGCCCGGATAAATGAGTAGGGTTGTGCCAGCAAGGGCATCCGGCGTTAAAACAAGCCAAAAACAAACAAGCAGAGTACAAATCAAATTTCCATACAGGATTGGTCGAGGCCAGGATTAACAATGACCGCCACTGGTGCCTTTGCCCAACAGAGTGCTGGCAGAAACTGGGCTACTGCTGGGTGAAGAAGAAGAGGAGGAGAACGTGTCCAGAGACAGTGGGAGAAAAGGAAAACTAGAAGAGTGGAAGTCAGGAGTATGAATGTTGGCAGTATGACAGGTAAAGGGAGAGAGCTGGCTGACATGATGGAGAGGAGAAAGGGAGACATATTGTGTGTGCAAGAGACTGAGTGGAAGGCAAGTAAGGCCAGGAGCATAGGCAGTAGGTTCAAGTTGTTGTATCATGGTGTAGATAGGAAGAAAAATGTTGTCAGAGTCATTTTAAAGGAAGAGTTTGTTAAAAGCGTGTTGGAGGTTAAGCGAGACAATCTGACAGAGTGAAAAGTGTGATGTTGGAATTTGAAGAGGTGACGATGAATATCATCAGTGCATATGCCCCACAGGTAGGTTGTGAGACAAAGGAGAAAGAAGATTACTGGAGTGAGTTAGATGAGGTGGTGGAGAGTGTGCCAAGCATGAAAGAGTGGTGATAGGAGCGGACTTCAAAGAGCATGTTGACAAAGGGAACAGATGTGATGAGGAAGTAATGGGTAGATATGGTATCAAGGACAGGTATGTGGAAGAGCAGATGGTAGTTGAAAATGGCTGTGTTGAATACCAATTTTAGGAA
This sequence comes from Thalassophryne amazonica, assembly GCF_902500255.1. NCBI lineage: Eukaryota > Metazoa > Chordata > Actinopteri > Batrachoidiformes > Batrachoididae > Thalassophryne > Thalassophryne amazonica. Next base: position 28,921,753 of record NC_047119.1, read on the forward strand.
AAGGGAGGAGCACAGGGTGACATATGAGTGGAGGAAGGTGCACACAGGTGGACTACATTTTTTGTTGGAGATGCAAGCTAAAGAAATGACTTTAGAGGTGATGAAGAGTAAGATAGCCAGAGCTCAACAAGGGATCAGATGTGGGAGCGAAAGGAGGAAGACTGTTGTGTGAAATTCAGTGAGCAGGTGAGACAGGCACTGGATGAGGGGAAGCAGTTTTGGACAACTGGAAGAATACTGCAGATGTGAGGGAGACAGCTAGAAAGGTACTGGATGTGACATCTAGACAGTGGAAGGAAGACAGGGAGACTTGCTGGCAGAGTGTAGATCAGGGATGGGCAATCATGTGCCATGAAGGGCCAAACACTGCAGGTTTTCCTTTCTACCGATCACTCAGCAGGTGATTTCATTAAAGATCAGGTGTTTATGTTCAGGGGAGAAGCTCATCAGCAACCCACCTGTTGAGGTGACTGGTTGCAAAGAAAACCTGCACTGTCTCGGCCCTCGTTGCCCACCCCTGGTGTAGATGTTCAGGAAAGCGTAACGAGAAAGAGATTCACATGGAAATGTTTAGGAGAGATGGCAGTGGATTTTCTAACCAGATTTTTTTAATAAAATCTTGGAGTGAAGAGGAAGTGTTCCTATTTTTAAGAAAAAGGATGATGTGCAGAGCTGCAGTAACTACAGAGGCATTAAGCTGATCAGCCACAGCATGAAGTTGTGGGAAAAGTAGTAGAAGCTAGGCTGAGAAAACAGTTGAAGATCTGTGAACAGCAATATGGTTTAATGTTGAGAAGAGCACTACAGATGCATTGTTTGCTCTGAGAGTACTAATGGAGATGTACAGCGAAGGTCAGAAGGAGTTACATTGTGTGTTTGTGGATTTAGAGTAAGCACATGACAGGGTGCCAAGAAAAGAGTTGTGGTATTATATGAGGAAGTCTGTTATGGCAGAGAAGTATGTGAGGCTAGTGCAGGACATGTATAAGGATTGTGTGACAGCGGTGAGATGTGCAGTAGGATTGACAGATTCATTCAAGGTGGATGTGGGATAACACCAAGGATCAGCTCTGAGTCTTGCCTTTTTCGCAGTGGTGATGGACAGGTTGATAGATGAGATCAGACAGGAGTCTCCATGGACTATGTTGTTTGCAGATGACATTGTGATCTGTAGTGAGAGTACAGAGCAGCTTGAGTCTAGCCTGGAAATGTGGAGATACACTCTTGAGAGTGGGGGAATGAAAGTCTCTAGGAGCAAGAATGGGTATATGTGTGTGAATTAGAGGGAGCCCACCGGAATAGTGCAGTTATAGCGAGTAGAAGTGGTGAAAGTAGATGAGTTTAAATACTTTCTTCATTTTTCATTTAATTTACGTATATAGTGCCAAATCACAACAAAGTTGCCTTAAGATGCTTCACACGAGTAAGGTCTAACCTTATCAACCCCCAGACCAAGCACACAGGCGACAGTGGTAAGGAAAAACTCTCTCTGATGATTTGAGGAAGAAACCTCAAGCAGACCAGACTCAAAGGGGTGACCCTCTGCTTGGGCCATGCTACCAACACAATTGACAAAACGTATATAAAGAAAATTTTTGGAGCCCATTCTGGTGCAGAGGATGGGATGGTTACAGAATAAGACACCCACTCCCATGTTTGGATGGAGCCGCACCTAAAACAGAGAAAAAAAAAAAAAAAACAGAATCAGGCATCAAGACAACAAATACAGTATAATTTGTTTGGTGTTCCAGCAATCTATCACTCAAACCTGGTTCTTGCATCGCCAGACATTTTTACATTTTACTGATTTCAGTGTGAAATCAGTAAGTTGTTTAAGAATAAAGCTGAACTCTGACAGCGATGCAGCTAGTGTGTAAAACATGATTAAATAATGACTAGATATTGATTTGTTTTTGTGGTGACTCTGAAACCGCGACTCAGACTGCAGCATGTGACACTGATTAGAGCAACAAAACCCATTTTTATGTTTTTAACAAGCACAAAAACATGCAGCCAGTTAGAATTAGAGCTGAAATAACATGTAACATTAGAAAATTTAAAAACCTTTCATTATAGAATTTATGTTGAGGGGGAAAAAAAAATCGAAAAATCGCTGCATCATCTTGAGATTTTGCTGTTTGTTCTTTATATTGCAAACTTGCAAAAGTTGGGACAGTATGAAAAATGCAAAAATAAATAATGACACCTGCAGTGAGTATTACATTTATTTTGACTTCTGTTTCAAGTAATGACCTTGAGACTGCTGAGGACCTGAACAAATTTTTTCAATCTGTATATGTAAATGAAGATGACAAGGATCTGATTTATTTTAATGACTTTGTACATTGTGTGTTGGATAGTAACGCTTCTGAACCAGAAAAATGTTGCGAGTATTGAAGATGTGACTTTTTCCCCAGTAGGAAACATTCGTTAAGAAATATTAATCCTAATAAGACCAATGGCACAGCCGATATCCATCCTAGGCTGTTGAAAGAACTATACTATGTGTACTTGCCCTCGTATTATATATTTAGGGCAGTCATTAGACAATGGACTTTACCTGACATATGGAAAGTTGTGAATGTGACACCTATATTTAAGAAAAGTGATAAATCACTCACTGAAAACTATAGACCTGTTAGCCTTACATTGCAAGTGTGAGAGGATTATCGGGCAGAAAATAATTAATTTTCTTGAGTGTTACAATATCTTTTGTGACAAACAACATGGTTTTAAAAATGGCAGGTCATGTCTAACTAACTTGTTAGAGGAGTGGACTAGTTTATATGATGAGGGACTACCCTTTCAGCCTTTGTATTTAGATTTTCACACAAAGTGTTTGACTCCGTTCCACATGCCAGGTATATGTGTGGTATTGTTGGAAAACTTAACCTGTAGATTGAGGGCTTCCTTAGAGGAAGGAAACAATGTGTCTGCATAAATGGTATCAAGTCGTCATCACTGAAGATAACAAATGGGGTCCCTCAGGGATCGGTTCTAGGACCTGTTTTGTTCCTAGTCTTTGTTAATGATTTGTCAGGTGTTCTTTGAGCAAAAATTTTACTTTTTTGCAGATGACACAAAATTGTTTCACCCTATACTGTCATTAGTTGATTACAATTCTTTTAGTGTGAGAACGACTTAGATAACCTCAAATGAATGGCTACTCAGGTTTAATAGTGAAAAATGTAAGGTAATGCATTTTGGTGCAAACAACCCTTGTTATGAATATTATATGAATGGAGACAAAATAGACACTGTTATGAAATAAAATGATTTCATCATTTTGTTTACCAATAAGATATCATTCTCCAAGTACATGAGCAATAAGGCTAATCGAGTGCTCGGCCTTATCAAAAGGTTGTTCAATTATATTACTAAGGCATCTTTCCTAGTGATGTACAAGAGTTATGTTAGACCTCATTTGAAATATTGTCTGCAAGTGTTGTCCCCCTTTTTACGGTAAACACAGGCAGCAAAATGTGAACACAACTCCAACACAGCTGTCAGCTCGTACATACAACAACTCACGACTGAACACACACGTTTCTAACAATGAGATCAGACAAAGTGGGCTCAGTGTTAAACCGAACACTCCATTTAATACAATAATTAAGTTAATGTAACTCAAACTTTGAAAAAAGTTATAGTCACTAATTTCCATTAATTAACATAACTCAAAAATGAATTGTTGTCATAACAACTCAGTTCCTTTAAGTGCATTTAAAGTTCTGGGGCATTTAAGTGTACCAGTGCATTCCATTCACTCATTTTAATTGAGTTTATGTAACGGAGGCCAGCAGGTGTTGCTGTGCATATGTAGTTAGTAAACCTCACTCCCAACAGCTCTGAAGGATTCTCTGGTCACAAGACCAGAGCCCTGGATTTTAGCCTTCTGGTTAGAGAGTCCGACTTCCATGCCAGAGATCATGAGTTTGCATCCCGAGAGAGGCGAATGGGCGGAGTCATAACAACACAATGTAGAGTCAACAAGTAAACCAAAGAATGCATTAAAAAAATCTAATCCAAAATATAATGCAATTTTTTTAGGCAGAAATTTATTCGTCACTTTTTTATTGAAAAACATAAATTAGATTTACATAAGTTTAATTAACTATAAATTAAGTTAATAAAACTTTAACAATTAAATCTGTGAAAATTATTTTATTTAAGTTGGCAAACTCAAATGGTTTAAGGCACTCAGTTTCCTCAGATGGTTTGAGTTCAACTAACTCATTGAGTTTTGCAGTTCAGGGTAAAAGCCAGTCCAGAGTGCACAGGTGCCACATGTGCGTCCATCTACGATGGACAGAAACATACAGAGAGGCAGGGGAGGAAGAGTTCGTGTGAGAGGTGGTGGGTGAGAAGGAAGGATGAGGAAGACCAAGAGCAATCTTTGCTGATGATATTCGGGCAACTGGATCAGCAGCACTGCACCCTGTATGTGTCATAGTTTTGGACAATGTGGGCGTTCACTCTGTTGTCCCGATACGTGAGTGGTTCACCAACAACCAGCACTTTATAAAAGTTTTCTTTCCACCTTACATCCCCTTTCTGAATCCAGTAGAGGAGTTTTTCTCTGCGTGGTGGCGGAAGGTCTATGACCAAGAGCCCTACATCAGTGCAACTTTATTGGAGGCAATGGAACCGGCCTGTGATGATATGATTGGAGTCTTGTCAAAGCTGGGTTCGGCACACCAGAGGGGTTTGTCCCCGTTGCCTGGCAAGAATATTGCCTGTGATGTGGATGAAGTCCCCTGGCCAGACAACGCACAAAAACATCATGTTGGAGAATGAACCTCGGTGACTTTGTGCACTAATGTGCTTTTTATTTAGTTTTATTATCTGTGTTGTGACATTGCTGAATGTAGAAATCACTTTGAGTATGATCATTTTTTCTAAATATATTTTCAGTAAACATTTCCAGTTCACTACATGCCCTAAATTATTCTAAATTATTTTATGTAATGTCTACACACAATTGCTTACACACATTTTGCAAAATTTGTCTCACTGTGTCAAAACTCTACACACAAGCAACATAAGACTCAACACTTGTTGTAAAACACCTCACAGCTCTGTCAAAATGCAACCCAAACAGTCTAAACCTAAAAATATCTTCTAAAAATGTCATTCCAGCAACAAAATGATACACACATGCACCATTTTGAAACACTTTCAAATCAACAGCAACACACTGATGTGTTTTACACAAAAAAATGTATTTACTTTTTCTCAAGCATGAGCTGAAAGCTACAGTAGTGCAACAAAAGTGTTATTTCCCTGTTTTATTATTATTTTTAATTTATATATTTATTTTTTTAAACAAAGAAATAGAAATTTCTTACAAATACCTAAAGAAAGATATAGTACTGTACAGTTCAAATTCAGTTTACAGTACTGTAGTTTACATACATGGTACAGTAACATCAAAATGATATTGCACTTGACAGTACTGTCCACTGTGTGGCAGCTGAGGTTTGAGTCGACACTTTGTCCACAATCTAAAAAATGAGCCGCTGTCTTAATGAGAAAAAGTGATGTAACAACTTGCATAGATTTTCTTAAAGGACATGTCGCACCAAAATCATCAGAATTTAGATTTAGGCTGTTAGTGACCATCCGATTATCCACCGTGATTACTTTTTGCACTTTGGTGACCGGTTTCAAAGTATACAGCAGTCCCAACAAATGCTACGGAGACGTCTGAAAAACAAAGTACTTGTGAGTACTCGGGTGTTTCTGACAAGTGACGTTGCTACTAGAAGTGCCCCAGCGTGTGCTTCAATGGAATGTAGCTGCTAACATTAAGAACTGAGGCACATATTAATTCCAAAGTTGACATAAGTGTGATGTCGTGGTATGATGACTTGTTTTTACAGTTTTTCTCAATTGCTAAAACACTAAACCCTATTGTCTGAACCAAATGCTCAGTTGCCTGAACCCACTGATTGAATCAGTCACTCTTTTGGCAAAACCATAAGCACTTTTCACCTGCTTAGACACAACTTGCCAACACATTTTCATTGTGATGCACCTATGTTGCATAATGGTGAGCACAGGTGGCAAAAGTCAAACACAATTAAAAAGTCAAACACAGTTAAAACACTGGTGTCACTGGTTGAACACAACAACCCAAAATTGATCACACTTGTGGCCAGTGATGTGAGGGAACAAGCCAGTTCAGAGAGCACTGGTTTGTGAGGCACTACAATGGATAGAAATCTGAGAGGAGGAGTTTGTGTGAGAGGTGGTCAAAGTGGTCAACATCCCCAATCCTGTTTGTGATATTCATGGACAGGATATCGAGGCGTAGTCAGGGGAGGAGGGTTTCCAGTTTTTTGGGCTCAGGGTCTCATCACTGCTTTTTGCAGATGGGCCGGTGTTGCATTTGCTCTACCGTACTGTTGTGATGAAAAGTGAGCTGAGGCAAAAGGTGAAGCTCTCGATCTACTGGTCAGTCTACTCTCACCTATGGTCATGAGGGTTGGGTCATGACCAAAAGAAGTAGATTGCTGGTACAAGTGGCCGAAATGGGCCACTTGTACCCTCTGGGCGCCTTCCTAGGGAGGTGTTCCAGGCACGTTCATCTGGGAGGAGACCCCGGGAAGACCTAGGACTAGGTGGAGAGATTATATTTCCACACTGGCCTGGGAACGCCTCGGGATCCCCCAAGTCAGAAGTGGTAAATGTGGCACAGGAAAGCTGTTGCTGTTGTTAAAGCTGTTGCCCCGGCGACCCGAGTGGATAAGCGGTTAAAGATGAGGGAGTGACCCTGCGTTAAAGATGTACAACTGTATTCATGAGGGTCAGCCATGGCATCCATCTCAAAGATTCTCTACAGGAGTAAAAAAAACAACAACAACACATTTGACTTCAAACACAGTATTGTGTGTATTGGAATGAAAGATGGGCCTTTACATACTACAGCATTTCTGTACAGTGTAGCAATTACATGCACATATTGGAATCATTGCTCCTTAACCCTGTCAGAATTCCTCTCAAAAGGCACACGGTAAAGTTGCTTCATCCTTATGTGATTTTGCTGTATTACCCAGTCAATGGTGGAAAGGTTTATGCTGTTTGTCCCTTGAATTATTCCCTCATCTTCAGTAATGGGGGTTTGAATCTCCCTCAGAGTGATGGCATTATTGGCAATCATCGTATTTACCAAGGCAGTCTCCTGCTCAGCAGTGAGCAATCATCATCTGCCTCTTAGTTCTGCAAAAATGAAATTTGACCATTTCTGACCTGTGGTCATCCATTACTGTGGTACAGTATAGTAAAAACTACACAGCATCCAGTGGCTATTCAGTCTATATGTACTACATTACTGTGCATGTACTGTGATATAATACATGAAGGTGTGTGTGTGTTTTATGTAAAACACATCAGTGTGTTGCTGTTGATTTGAAAGTGTTTCAAAATGCTGCATGTGTGTATCATTTTGTTGCCAGAATGACATTTTTAGTTGGGATTGTTCGGTTTTGGGTTTCATTTTGACAGAGCTGAGATCTTGTCTTGATCTTCTTGGGTGTGTGTGTGTGTGTGTGTGTGTCACATCATTCAGATAGATGACAGCTGACCTCCCAGTCACGGACAATGGCCCAGAGGAGGGCAGAAGAAACACAAGGAAGAAAAAAACAAGACCAAACACATCCTGATGTTAAGTTGTCCTGAAGCAACATCAACTTTTCTGGAGGACTTTGGGTTGGACCATCAGACTGTGGAAACGTGTGTTGTGGTCAAATGAATCAGTATCTTTTCTAAATGAAATGGACACCGTGTGTTTCACACAAAAGACTTCAAGAACCATCCAGACTGTTATCAGGAACAAATTCAAAAGCTGGAGTCTGTCTCGGTACAGGGTGGTGTCCTCATGTCCCAACTTTTTATGATTCGGGATTTTGTGTTTATGCGTGTGAGTTTGTGTCTGTGTTTATGTGTTTCTGTGTGGAAGTGTGTGAGTCTGTGCGTGCGTATGCGTGTGTTTGTGTCCCTGTGTCTGTGTCTCTGTGTGTGCGCGTGTATATCTCCGTGTGTGTCTGTGTTTCTGTGTGTGTGTGCATTTCTGTGTGTGTCTATCTGTGATTGTGTGTGTGTCTATGTGTGAGCGTGTTGTGTCGTTGTGTGTGTTTGTGTCTGTGTTTATGTTTCTGTGTGTGTGTGCATATCTGTGTGTGTCTGTCTGTGATTCTGTGTGTGTGTCTATGTGTGAGCGTGTCTGTCTGTGTCGTTTGTGTCTGTTTATGTTTCTGTGTGTGTGTGTTTCTCTCTGTGTGTGTCTGTGTGCATGTGTTAGTTTGTGTGTGTGTTTCTGTGTGTGTCTATGTGTGCGTGTGTGTGCATGTGTTAGTTTGTGTGTGTCTGTGTCTGTGTGCATGTGTTAGTTTGTATGTGTCTGTGTTTCTGTGTGTGTCTGTCTCTATGTGTGCGTGTGTGTGCATGTGTTAGTTTGTGTGTGTCTGTTTATCTGTGTGCATGTGTTAGTTTGTATGTGTCTGTGTTTCTGTGTGTGTCTGTCTCTATGTGTGCCTGTGTGTGCATGTGTTAGTTTGTGTGTGTCTGTTTATCTGTGTGTTTGTGTCTGTGTTTGTTCTGTGTGTGTGCATGTGTGTGTGTGTCTGTGTGCGGTGTGGCACGTGCATCTGTGTGTTGTGTCTGTTTCTATGTGTGCGTGTGTGCATGTGTTAATTTGTGTGTGTTTGTGTCTGTTTTTGTTTCTGTGTGTGTCTGTTTCTCTGTGTGTGCATGTGCATCTGTGTCTCTGTGCGTGTGTGTCTGGGTGCGTGTGTGCACGTGCGTCTGTCTGTCAGTTTCTCTTTGTGTGCGTGTGTCTGTCTCTCTGTGTGCGTGTGTGTCTGTTTCTCTGTGTGCGTGTGTGCACGTGCGTCTGTGTGTGTGTCAGTTTCTCTTTGTGTGTGTGTGTCTGTGTGTACAGTAATGTAAAAACATGAGACATTAATCTGTATAATTTTATTTTCAATCTCACTGGGTGATCAGGAAATCTAATTTAAAAATATTCCAATTAAAAACAACAACAATATAGTTTTTGTTTTTCTGTTTTATTAATGAAACTATTAAATGAAGAAGTTTTAAAAAATGATTCCGTTCAGGTGAACTGTTGGTCACAAACAGCTGCTGATAATCTGTCAGTCACAAACTGATTGTAAAAACCTGATCAAAAGCAAATTTATTTACTTATAGATTAAAGAACAGCTGCTAAAATACATTACAGAGTAGTAATGTGAACCACATTTGTAAAATGTGGTTCACATTTTACAAATTCATTGATAATCATTCCAGCTGCAGTCTTCTCTTGTTCTTCTCTTGATCTTCTTTGCCCAGTATTCCGGCACTCTGTCACTCAGATCGGGTTCTTACTTTGTCAGAAACTTTCCTGACAAGAACCCGACGAGAACACAAGCGCCACCAACAACGTAAACCCAAGACTTCTTCGTCTTGGATTCCATTTCCTTCTGGAATCTGGCTTCCTGCTCTTCCAGCTTCTGTTGGAATCTGGCCTCTTGTTCTTTCTGCTGTTGTCCAGCAGTGGCCTTCTGGTCTTCCAGCATCTGCTGGAATCTGACTTCTTGCTCCTTCAGCTGTTCTTCAAGGCTGGCCTTCTGGGCTTCCAGCTGCTGCTGGTACTTCGTCTCCTTGGCTTGGAGGGCTTTTTCATAGTCCTCCTTCATTGCTGCACACTCTTTTTGTAAAAGCTGCTTTGCAGCTTCCAGCTCCTCCTTCATTTGAGCTTGTTGCTCTTTCATCTTCAGCAAGTCATACAGAACAGCGTCTGAGATGTCGTCACTTGGCGTCATGACCTTGCTGACTTTGGTTTGATGAACCACAGCTTCCTTTTTTTGATGATCTCCACCAATTAAGTCGAGCAGCGTCACATGTTGCTGATGTTTCACTGGTGCCTTTTGAGCACCAGGTTTTGGAGAGTTGGAGTCTGTCTTCAGCTGGAGCTTGAAGGCCGGCTCCTCTTCTCCAGAACAAGGTGACCACCTCTCCTTAGGTGAGTCACCACAATGTGAAGTCATCATCAAGGGAGGAACCTTCTCTTCACTTAAAACATCAAACCTGTCTGATATTTTGATGGGTGGCTTGGAAGGTGTAAGATATCCAGGAACACCTCTATTCTTCCCCTCTGGACCACAGTCCACTCATCCTGTGGGTCCAGAGTTGAGCTTGGCGCCGGCTGCTTCATTCTCTTTGCACTGTGGGGAAAAAGAAGGGGTGAGGGTGGAGGGGAGATGATACCAACAGAAGTAATTCAGTGCTGCAGACAAAAACAAATAATCAGGCTGATGTCTTATAATCTTGATCAAATATTCATCTGACATTTACTTTCCAGTGCCAGTGGTCACATATTTTGGGGGCACTGTGGTTGGACAGGGTGGTACCTGAGCCTACTACCACATGTGGATGGAGTACTAATCCCACCACCAACCCCCCAAAGTATTTTCTCAGGTTGGAGACCCACATGTAATCCTGGAAGTCCAGAATGGGATCCTGTATGAACTAACTTTTAATTGATTTGAAGGTAACATTTGGATAAAAATTGGACACTTGGGGGAAAAAGGTCAGAAAAGAAAAAAACAGGGAATTAATGATGAATTGGAGGAGAACTTACCTTTTTCTGTCTTTGCTCGGCATTTTGTCTGAATGATCACAGTCTATTATAATTGGTCTGCTTAAGCGAGCTGATGGAATTGGATCGAAATGTGTCCTGTGTTTCTAATGTAACTCTTCTCTGCTTCCTGTGGTGAGAACAGTGACACTCTATATGTGCAGTTATGCTCTTTGTGGTACTTTTCCTCCTTTGTGACATCATAATTTGATAGAATGAATGTTTGAGTTGCAAGCATAGAATGGTTGCCATGGTTACAGTTACTTTGTGACATCACCAAGTGCATAAAGCACACATCCTTTTTTTTTGGTGATGCATAGGAATAGAGATGTTTGAAAAATAATGTTCAATATCTGCAAATGGCTCAATTATTAATTCAGTCATTTTTTTGCATTCCTGTCATCATTCCAAAGAAAGAATCAGAGGAATAAGAATGAAGTTCTTGACATTTTACTGCCTGATTTTAGTGTGAAGTCATTAAATTATTTAAGAGAGTAATAAAGCTGAATCTGGTAATACAGGTAGTTTATTAGTGATTTATTTATCATATTTACTGAACTGGGCCATAGTTTGCAACTCAGACTGCAGCATGCGATACTGATTAGAGCAACAAAACTCATGTTTTTAACAAACAGACAGAATTAGAGCTGAAATAATATTTAAGTTTAGAAAATTAAAATCCTGATAATTTATTCTGAGCAAAAAAGCTAAAAACTGCTACATCATCTTTGGATTTTGCTGTTTGTTCATTTTACAGTAAATTCAGAATTGATTCTAACTAATAAGACATGGACGTGGTGTCAGAGCTGGTCCATTTTTTTTTTTTACAAACTTTTGTGCACAAAACAAAACATTTAAAAATTCATATCAGGAATTTTTTAAAGGATTCTTCACCATTGCGGATAGGGGAATTTTGACATTCTAGTTTCTAACTCCACAAAAACAGCACAAAGGCTTGAAAAAATGAGAGTGTAACCATAGTCAATGTTACTATCAAACAACAAAGTTTGGTGATGATCGGATCCGGATTCCGGATCTGGTGATCCAGAATATGCAAAAATATAGGGAAAATAGAAAATGTGTCAATGTGAGGTGACTAATGAGCTAGAGATGCAATAACTAACACCAAATTGTAGCTGAATCTGTACTGATCAGTAAGGTGTCATCAGATTGATGTAGCTTCAAATGTTATGGAGCTAGATCCAGAAGAAAACCGCCATTACCGAAAAAAAATCATTTTTATACAATAACTTTTGAACTAATAAAGACATAAAAGTGATTCCAAGTTCTAGTGGTATGTTTTCAGGTCAAGGATGTCAATATAAAGGAAAGAAAAGTGTATGTATCATAGTTTTGGTTGTAACACTGAATTGTTGAATAGATCGCTGTGCCAGTGTTGTGTGGGCCGTTGAAGAGGAGGTACTGCTGGCCCACCACCACAAGATGGCGCCCTGCTTGAAGTGCCGGCTTCAAGCACGAGAGGGCGTCGGAGCAACCAGGAGTGACAGCTGTCACTCATCATCCGTACCAGCTGTCACTCATCCACTACTCATCACCACCACCATAAAGGCCGGACTGCAACTTCACCTCCCCGCCGAGAAATCAGCTACCATTCAGGTAACTTTCTCTGCTGACTCAAATCATTGAGTGATAACCTGAACTTCTTTTGCAGCCGTTATCCTGTGGTGTTCTGCCTTATCTGTGGGATTGGCGTTTGGTGTGATCAGCGACGGCTTCGCCTCACACCCCAACCAAGATAAGTGGTTAAACAGGAGCTGCACGAGTGTGTGATTGGAGGTGGAGGTTCTCCCTCCTTTACTAAACACTGACTGTGGGAGTACTGAGTGTGCGAACTCACACTCATCAGGACTGTCTCTGTTTTCTGCCAGCAGTACCGGGTCTGACTGCTGAAGACAGCAGCCACCTGGGGCGCAGGGCTTGGTGGCTCCGGTGTTCTTCAGCTCCGTTGGTGGTGGAAGCTGTGTGGGGATCCAGCTCTTCTCTCGCCAGGCGTCTTCTATCGTCGAGCCTGCCCACACGTCACCTGGTGTATGATTGACAGTCCACCATATTGTTATTGTCTGTACGTCGTTGTGCGATTCACAACATTAAATTGTTACTTTTGGCTTATCCATTGTCCGTTCATTACCGCCCCCTGTTGTGGGTCCATGTCACGTCACTTTCACAACAGGATTTCTCGGCCAGCGTCATGGATCCCGAGGGGCGTCAACCATCGCTTGAACAGCCAATGGAAGAGCGAGGTGCACAGGCGCCAGCAGGAGGCGTGTTGGGTGAGCTGCAGCACATCTTAACCACCTTTACCGCTCGGTTGGACTTAGTTACCGAACAGAGCAGTGTTCTCAATCGTAGGATTGAGGCTCTCACCGCCCAGGTGGAAGCTCGTGCTCAGGGCGCTGCTGCAGCACCTCCTCCTGCTGACCGTGTGCCAGAAACAGACATTCCGCTGGTCGTTCAACGAACCCCCCCACCGTCCCCTGAAGCATACATAAGCCCTCCGGAGCCGTACGGAGGCTGTGTGGAGACGTGCGCGGACTTCTTGATGCAGTGCTCGCTCGTCTTTTCACATCGTCCCGTCATGTACGCGTCAGACGCTAGCCGGGTGGCTTACGTTATAAATTTGCTTCGAGGAGAGGTACGCGCCTGGGCTACGGCGCTTTGGGAGCAGAATTCACGGCTCCTAACGGTTTATACTGAGTTTGTGAGGGAGTTCCGACAGGTGTTCGACCACCCTCATAGAGGCGAGACCGCTTCAAGTGTGCTGCTGTCGATACGGCAGGGGCCTCGGAGCGCAGCGAAGTATGCAGTCGACTTTCGCATCGCGGCAGCGCGAGCTGGCTGGAATGCTGTTGCACTCCGCGCCGCCTTTGTAAACGGACTGTCTCTGGTCCTTAAGGAGCACCTGGTGGCGAAGGACGAGCCGCGGGATTTAGATGGGCTTATCGACCTGGTTATACGGTTAGACAACCGATTAACGGAACACCGACGGCAGCGAGACGAGAGGCGTGGTCAAGTACACGCCGTCCCTCTTCCTCCCGGGTCTGAAAGGGAGCCGACTTCCCCACGCTCCACTGCCAGGGCTCTCCACGTGACAACAGCTCCCCCTGCTGACGTTGCTATGGAAACGAGCAGGGCCAAAAAATGATCAGATCAGAGACAAAGGAGGCTGATCCGTGGAGAGTGTTTTCTCTGCAGCTCTACTGAGCACACACAGAGAGAATGCCCCAAACGGTCAAAACAGCAGCACTCGTCCTTAGAGACTGGGCTAAGGGTGGGTCACAACACCCACGTGGGGAAACCCCGACGATCTGCACGAATCCCAGTCACGATCCTGAGTGGGGATCTAACCCTTCACGCCCCAGCACTGGTGGACACGGGGTCGGAGGGGAATCTGCTGGATAGCAGATGGGCAAAGGAGGTTGGGCTCCCTCTAGTGGCCTTACCGTCACCATTGTCGGTGCGGGCACTAGATGGCATCCTTCTTCCACTAATCACACACCAGACTCAGCCAGTGACATTGGTGGTGTCTGGGAATCACAGGGAGGAGATTGTGTTTTATGTAACACCTTCTACCTCCCGAGTCATTTTGGGTTTTCCATGGGTGTTAAAACACAATCCCCGGATTGATTGGCCGTCTGGGGTTGTGGTTCAGTGGAGCGAAACCTGCCACCGGGAGTGTTTAGGATCCTCGGTTCCACCCGGTGTGACAGCTAAGGAGGAGGTTTTAGTCCCCCCCAATCTGGCGGCGGTGTACCACGACCTTGCTGACGTCTTCAGCAAGGATCTGGCACTCACGCTGCCCCCGCACCGTCCGTACGATTGTGCCATTGATTTGATACCGGGCGCTAAGTACCCGTCCAGCAGGCTGTACAACCTCTCACGTCCGGAACGCGAATCAATGGAGACCTACATCCGGGACTCGTTAGCTGCCGGGTTGATCCGGAACTCCACCTCCCCGATGGGTGCTGGTTTCTTTTTTGTGGGCAAGAAGGACGGCGGACTCCGTCCATGCATTGATTACAGAGGGCTGAACGAGATCACGGTTCGCAACCGATACCCGTTACCTCTGTTGGATTCAGTGTTCACGCCCCTGCATGGAGCCCAAATTTTCACGAAATTGGATCTTAGGAATGCTTATCACCTGGTTCGGATCCGGGAGGGAGACGAGTGGAAGACGGCATTTAACACCCCGTTAGGTCACTTTGAGTACCTGGTCATGCCGTTCGGCCTCACCAATGCGCCCGCGACGTTCCAAGCATTGGTTAATGACGTCTTGCGGGACTTCCTGCATCGGTTTGTCTTCGTATATCTAGACGATATACTCATCTTTTCTCTGGATCCTGAGACCCATGTCAAGCATGTACGTCAGGTCCTACAGCGGTTGTTGGAGAACCGGCTGTTTGTGAAGGGCGAGAAGTGTGAGTTCCACCGCACTTCTTTGTCCTTCTTGGGGTTCATAATCTCCTCCAACTCCGTCGCCCCTGATCCGGCCAAGGTTGCGGCGGTGAGAGATTGGCCCCAACCAACGAACCGTAGGAAACTACAACAGTTCCTCGGTTTTGCAAATTTCTACCGGAGGTTCATCAAGGGCTACAGTCAGGTAGTTAGCCCCCTGACAGACCTGACCTCCACAAAAGTCCCCTTCACCTGGTCGGATCGGTGCGAAGCCGCGTTTAGGGAGTTGAAACGCCGGTTCTCGACTGCACCGGTTCTGGTGCAGCCCGATCCCAAGCGCCAGTTTGTTGTTGAAGTGGATGCCTCTGACTCAGGGATAGGAGCCGTGCTGTCCCAGAGCGGGGAGTCCGACAAGGTTCTCCATGCATGTGCCTACGTTTCCCGCAGGTTGACCCCAGCTGAACGGAACTATGACGTCGGCAATCGGGAACTTCTTGCGGTGAAGGAGGCTCTTGAGGAGTGGAGACACCTGTTGGAGGGAGCATCGGTACCATTTACGGTTTTCACGGACCATCGGAACCTGGAGTACATCCGGACCGCGAAGCGTCTGAACCCCAGGCAAGCCCGCTGGTCACTGTTCTTCGGGCGTTTTGACTTCCGGATCACCTACCGCCCCGGGACAAAGAACCAACGATCTGACGCCCTGTCCCGGGTGCACGAAGAGGAGGTCAAGACCGAGCTGTCAGACCCCCCTGAAACCATCATCCCCGAGTCCACTGTCGTGGCCACCCTTACCTGGGACGTGGAGAAGACCGACCGGGAGGCCCTGACACGGAGCCCGGACCTGGGGACCGGTCCGAAGAACAAACTGTATGTCCCACCAGAGGCCAGGGCTACGGTCCTTGACTTCTGTCACGGTTCCAAGCTCTCCTGTCACCCAGGGGTGCGAAGGACCGTGGCAGTGGTCCGGCAGCGCTTCTGGTGGGCGTCTATGGAAGCCGACGTCCGGGAGTATGTCCAGGCCTGCACCACCTGTGCCAGGGGCAAAGCCGACCACCACAAGGCCCAAGGCCTCCTCCAGCCTCTGCCTGTGCCTCGTCGCCCCTGGTCTCATATCGGCCTGGACTTTGTCACGGGCCTCCCGCCGTCCCAGGGAAACACCACCATCTTAACGATAGTCGACCGGTTCTCCAAGGCGGCCCACTTCGTGGCCCTCCCGAAGCTCCCGACGGCCCAGGAGACTGCAGACCTCCTGGTCCACCACGTCGTGCGTCTGCATGGGATTCCATCAGACATTGTCTCGGATCGTGGTCCTCAGTTCTCCTCTCAGGTCTGGCGGAGTTTCTGTAGGGAACTGGGGGCCACCATCAGTCTCTCGTCTGGGTACCACCCCCAGACGAATGGGCAGGCAGAGCGGACTAACCAGGAACTGGAGCAGGCCCTCCGTTGCGTGACCTCCGCGCACCCGACGGCCTGGAGTGACCATCTTGCCTGGATCGAGTACGCTCATAACAGCCAAGTCTCGTCTGCCACCTGCCTCTCCCCATTTGAAGTGTGTTTGGGGTACCAGCCCCCATTGTTCCCGCTAGTGGAGGGAGAGGTCGGGGTGCCCTCGGTCCAGGCCCATCTGAGAAGGTGCCGTCGGGTGTGGCGTACCGCCCGCTCTTCCCTGCTCAAAGCCCGGACGAGGGCCAAGAACCATGCAGACCACCGGCGTGCCCCGGCCCCTGCGTATCAGCCTGGGCAGGAGGTTTGGCTTTCCACAAAGGACATTCCCCTCCAAGTGGAATCCCAAAAGTTGAAGGACAGATACATTGGACCTTTCCCCATCCTCAAAGTCCTCAGTCCAGCCGCAGTGAAGCTGAAGCTGCCAGCTTCACTGCGGATCCACCTGGTTTTCCATGTGTCACACATCAAACCTCACCACGTTTCACCCCTCTGTACCCCCGGACCGGCGCCGCCTCCTGCCCGGATCATCGACGGGGAGCCGGCTTGGACCGTGCGCCGGCTCCTGGATGTCCGTCGGAAGGGCCGGGGGTTCCAGTATTTGGTGGACTGGGAGGGGTATGGACCCGAAGAACGCTCCTGGGTGAAGAGGAGCTTCATCCTGGACCCGGCCCTCCTGGCCGACTTCTACCGGAGGCACCCGGACAAGCCTAGTCGTTGAGGGGGGGGGGTCCTGTTGTGTGGGCCGCTGAAGAGGAGGTACTGCTGGCCCACCACCACAAGATGGCGCCCTGCTTGAAGTGCGGGCTTCAAGCACGAGAGGGCGTCGGAGCAACCAGGAGTGACAGCTGTCACTCATCATCCGTACCAGCTGTCACTCATCCACTACTCATCATCACCACCATAAAGGCCGGACTGCAACTCCACCTCCCCGCCGAAAAATCAGCTACCATTCAGGTAACTTTCTCTGCTGACTCAAATCATTGAGTGATAACCTGGACTTCTTTTGCAGCCGTTATCCTGTGGTGTTCTGCCTTATCTGTGGGATTGGCGTTTGGTGTGATCAGCGACGGCTTCGCCTCACACCCCAAACCAAGATAAGTGGTTAAACAGGAGCTGCACGAGTGTGTGATTGGAGGTGGAGGTTCTCCCTCCTTTACTAAACACTGACTGTGGGAGTACTGAGTGTGCGAACTCACACTCATCAGGACTGTCTCTGTTTTCTGCCAGCAGTACCGGGTCTGACTGCTGAAGACAGCGGCCACCTGGGGCGCAGGGCTTGGCGGCTTCGGTGTTCTTCAGCTCCGTTGGTGGTGGAAGCTGTGTGGGGATCCAGCTCTTCTCTCGCCAGGCGTCTTCTATCGTCGAGCCTGCCCACACGTCACCTGGTGTATGATTGACAGTCCACCATATTGTTATTGTCTGTACGTCGTTGTGCTATTCACAACATTAAATTGTTACTTTTGGCTTATCCATTGTCCGTTCATTACCGCCCCCTGTTGTGGGTCCGTGTCACGTCACTTTCACAACAGCCAAGGCGGGAATCTCTTTAGGGTCAGTGACCCTATGGCCTTGTGTAGCACATGCAACACTTAAAAAATAGTTCTATTTCAGAATTTACTGTTATTTATTTAGAGAAGTGTTTCATAAATGTTAAAAAATTCATATATTTGCAGTTTAGTTGAATAATAAATTGAATTTTGTCTCTTGGTCCGGCCGGGCTCAGCCCGAAAGGGCGAAGTGGGCCCGCCCTCCTGTGGGTTCACCACCTGCAGAGGGGGCCATGGGGGTCGGGTGCAGAGAGGATTGGATGGCGGTCGAGGGCGGGTGGCCTGGCGGCCCAGTCCATGTTCACAGCCCCTGGCTGCTGGGACGTGGAATGTCATCTCGCTGGGGGGAAGGAGCCTGAGCTTGTGCGGGAGGTTGAGAGATACCGACTAGAGATAGTCGGGCTCACCTCCATGCACATCTTGGGCTCTGGTACCCAACTCCTGGAGAGGGGCTGGACGCTTCATTTTTCTGGCGTTGTCCACGGGGAGAGGCGGAGAGCTGGGTTCGCATTGCTTATTGCTCCCCAGCTCAGTCGCCGTGTTGGAGTTCACTCCGGTGAACGAGAGGGTCGCGTCCCTACGCCTTCGGGTCGGGGACAGGTCTCTCACCGTTGTCTCGGTCTACGGGCCGAGCAGCAGTGCAGAGTACCCAACCTTCCTGGAGTCCCTGCGAGGGATACTAGATAGCGCTCCGAATGGGGACTCCATTGTTCTCCTGGGGGATTTCAATGCCCACGTGGGTGGCGACAGTGAGACCTGGAGGGGGGTGATCGGGAAGCACGGCCTCCCCGATTTGAACTCGAGTGGTGTTCAGTTGTTGGAATTCTGTGCTAGTCACAGTTTGTCCCTCACGAACACCCTGTTCGAGCACAAGGGTGTCCATAAGTGCGTGTGGCACCAGGACACCCTGAGCCGGAGGTCAATGATCGACTTTGTAGTCATATCATCTGACCTTCGGCCACGTGTCTTGGACACTCGAGTGAAGAGAGGGGCAGAGCTGTAGACCGATCACCACCTAGTGGTGAGTTGGATTCGCTGGGAGGGGAGGAAGCCGGTCAGACCTGGCAGGCCCAAAAGTATCATGAGGGTCTGCTGGGAACGACTGGCGGAACCCTCTGTCAGCGAGGTCTTCAACTCCCACCTCCAGGAGAGCTTCTTCCAGATCCCGGGGGAGGTTGGAGACATGGAGTCTGAGTGGACCATGTTCTCCACCTCCATTGTCGATGCGGCCGCTCGTAGCTGTGGTCACAAGGTCTCTGGTGCCTGTCGCGGCAGCAATCCCCGAACCCGGTGGTGGACACCGGAAGTAAGGGATGCCATCAAGCTGAAGAAGGAGTCCTACTTATCTTTGTTGGTAGGTGGGACCCTAGAGGCAGCTGACAGGTACTGGCAGGCCAAGCGTGCCACAGCCCGTGTGGTCGCAGAGGCAAAAACTCGGGTCTGGGAGGAGTTCGGGGAGGCCATGGAGGAGGACTATCAGTCGGCCTCGAAGAGATTCTGGCAAACTGTCTGACGCCTCGGGAGGCAGAAGCAGCTCTCCACCAGCACTGTTTACGGTGCGGGTGGGGAGCTGTTGACCCTGACTGGGGATGTTGTCGGGCGGTAGAAGGAGTACTTCGAGGATCTCCTCAATCCCATCGTCACGTCTTCCGAAGAGGAAGCAGAGACTGGGGACTCAGAGGCGGACTCATCCATTACCCAGGCCGAAGTCACTGAGGTGGTTAGAAAGCTCCTCGGTGGCAAGGCTCCTGGGGTGGATGAAATCCATCCTGAGTACCTTAAGTCTCTGGATGTTGTGGGACAGTCTTGGCTGACATGCATTTGCAACATCGCATGGCGATCGGGGACAGTGCCTCTGGATTGGCAGACCAGGGTGGTGGTCCCTCTGTTTAAGAAGGGGGACCGGAGGGTGTGTTCCAACTATAGGGGGATCACACTCCTCAGCCTCCCCGGTAAGGTCTATTCCAGAGTACTGGAGAGGAGAATTTGACTGATGGCCAAACCTCGGATTCAGGAGGAGCAGTGTGGTTTTCGTCCTGGTCGCGGCACACTGGACCAGCTCTACACCCTCCATCGGGTGCTCGAGGGTTCATGGTAGTTCACCCAACCAGTCCACATGTGTTTTGTGGATCTGGAGAAGGCATTCGACCGTGTCTCTCGGGGCACCCTGTGGGGAGTGCTCCGGGAGTATGGGGTCCGGGGTCCTTTGCTAAGGGCTATCCAGTCCCTGTATGACTGCAGCAGGAGCTTGGTTCGCATTGCCGGAAGTAAGTCAAACCTGTTTCCAGTGCATGTTGGCCTCCGCCAGGGCTGCCCTTTGTCACCGGTTCTGTTCATTATTTTTATGGGCAGAATTTCTAGGCTCAGCCAGGGTGTAGAGGGGATCTGGTTTGGGAACCACAGAATCTCGTCTCTGCTGTTTGCGGATGATGTGGTTCTGTTGGCTTCGTCAAATCAGGACCTTTAGCGTGCACTGGGGTGGTTTGCAGCTGAGTGTGAAGTGCCCGGGATGAAAATCAGCACCTCCAAATCCGAGGCCATGGTTCTCGACCGGAAAAAGGTGCTTTGCCCTCTTGAGGTCGGTGGAGTGTCCTTGCCTCAAGTGGAGGAGTTTAAGTATCTTGGGGTCTTGTTCACGAGTGAGGGACGGATGGAGCGTGAGATCGATAGACAGATCGGTGCAGCATCTGCAGTGATGCGGTTGCTGTATTGGACCGTCGTGGTGAAGAGAGAGCTGAGTAGGGGGGCAAAGCTCTCGATTTACCGATCGATCTACGTTCCGATCCTCACCTATGGTCATGAGATTTGGCTCATGACTGAAAGAACGAGATCGCGAGTACAAGCGGCCGAGATGACTTTCCTCCGCAGGGTGGCTGGACGCTCCCTTAGCGATAGGATGAGGAGCTTGGTCACTCGGGAGGAGCTCGGAGTCGAGCCGCTGCTCCTCCACGTCGAAAGGAGTCAGTTGAGGTGGCTCGGGCATCTTTTCCGGATGCCCCCTGGACGCCTCGCTGGAGAGGTGTTCCGGGTATGTCCCATTGGGAGGAGGCCCCAGGGAAGACCCAGGACACGCTGGAGGGACTACATGTCTCGGCTGGCTTGGGAACGCCATGGGGTTCCCCCGGAGGAGCTGGGGGAGGTGTGTGTGGATCGGGAGGTCTGGGCGGCTTTGCATGAGCTGCTGCCCCCACGACCTGACTACGGATAAAGCGGAAGAAAATGGATGGATGGATGGATGGATTTTGTCTCTTATTTGTTTTTGTCTACAAGCACATGCAATATCAATATCAGTGCTCAGATGACAGTAGTTTCTGGGAAAGGTGCAAGTTGCAATAAACTGTGATGCCAAGCGCTAAGGATACATGCTGTCCAGTCACAGCAGATGAAACTTTTTTACTACTGCACTGTAAATAATTAGTTGAGAATACTTCAAATTTGCAGGCAGCAGTCTGCACTAAGACTTTTATGTTGTGCCGATGATGAACTATATACTATAACATATATTTCATCATCGGCACAAACATCATTGTTAGACTTTTTTAGGTTTAATGATTCCACGGCGTGTAGATGTTATGGTGTCAGTGACCCCATGGCCTTGGCGGAGGTTTGCACTCTGAGTGCTTCTAGTTTGAACTAAATTTGCTTTAATTTTAGAACATTCAGTGTATTTTCTGTGTCTGATACCCAGACGGATGACAGGGCAGATGAACTAATTATATCATTTGATAAGTTGTGTTACTTCTTGTTTTGTCTTGTTTTTGTCATATACAAGAGAAAAACCTTTGAATCTGTCCTGAAAATGCTTTTTTTTCTTGGCTGCTTGCAATTGTTGATGGTGGGAATTATTTTATTTTTTAATGTTTTATTTCTGCTTTTAGGTACTTTTATTATTTGTTATACAGATACATATCTTGAAAACATCATTTTATTGATTTTTAAACTGATTGATATTTGGACATCGTTTAAGTTCATCCGTCAGGTTATTCCATAATCTCGGGCTACACATGGAGACACAGAAACCTTTCCTGGTCATCCGAGCGCCAGCAATTTTAAAATGATACAAGCCCCTTAAATGATATTTTCCTTCTCTCTCAGTAAAATATTCTTGAATTCTAAATGGCACTTCTTTATTTTTCACTTTGTGCATTAATTGAACAGTCTTGAACGAAATCATATCATTAAGTTTTAATATTTGAGATTTAATGAACAGTGGGTTGATGTGGTCTCGATAACCTGCATTATGAATTGTCCTTAATGCTCTTTTTGAAGAATGAATAATGGTTGCAATGTAGTTTTGTAATTGTTGCCAAACCTCAGCCTAATAAGTCAAGTAGGGTGCAACCAAAGAACAATGTTTTTGTTGTGTTTTGTTCCGTAAAGTGCTATATAAAAATTGTTTTTATTAGTTGTAGAATGACATAGTGTCTGAATATTCTATGCTGTTTTGACATACATCAGTTTGGTTTTCAACTTCATAGAATTCATATCTGATTATCTAGTTGCTTTGTGGGACATCTTGAGAGTTTGTGGGATTCCTGGTGGTGAGTTTATGGACATCATAGCCAGACTGTACACTGGCACTGTCCATGATGTGGAATGTGTTGACAGATCACGTAACTTCCTCTGAGTAAACTCTGGCATTCCTCAGAGATCTGTTCTGGCTCCTAGTCTGTATAGTGCTTGCATGGACTAGGTGTTGGGTACAGACATGGACTCCAGCAACTTGAGGACCTTTGTTCATGTGGAAAAGTTCACTGAGCTTGTCTTTGTGAATGATGCTGTGATTTTTGTAGAATCAATGGATGCTTTGAGTGCAAGACTTGAGAAGCTGAGTGAGGACTCAGTGTGGATGGGTTTGCAGTTGGATCCAAGCTTTCATTAATTTCCTACATTTGGCCACCAGGACTGTGTCTTTATGTAGTGCTTGGACTCTTACTGTATGGTTATGAGACTTGGACTCTAACTAGTAACTTCAAGGTTTGATTGGAAGTCTTTGGTACTAGGTGTCTCCAGAGAATCCTTGGGTTCAGCTGGAATGACTTGGTGTTAAATGAACAGTGCCTTTGGGAGACTGAGATGAGGCATGCTACTTGCATTATGAAGAAACATGATCCAGTGCACATGTCCCTCAATGTTGAGGATCCAAATAACTAGAAAAGGCCAAGGGGATACCTATGTACCACCTGGCTATGGCAGATACATGGATAAATTGGGAAGTGGGGTTGGACCTGTCACCTGTGTGTGTCTTGGTGTGAGCGTGTGTCTGTCTGTGTGTATTGGTGTGAGCGTGTGTCTGTCTGTGTGTGTCTTGGTGTGAGCGTGTGTCTGTCTGTGTTGTTGTGTGTTTATGTTTCTGTGTGTGTGTCTGCATTTCTGTGTGTGTGTGTGTGTGTCTGTGTGTACAGTAATGTAAAAACATGAGACATTAATCTGTATAATTTGATTTTCAATCTCACTGGGTGATCAGGAAATCTAATTTAAAAATATTCCAATTAAAAACAACAACAATATAGTTTTTGTTTTTCTGTTTTATTAATGAAACTATTAAATGAAGAAGTTTTAAAAAATGATTCCGTTCAGGTGAACTGTTGGTCACAAACAGCTGCTGATAATCTGTCAGTCACAAACTGATTGTAAAAACCTGATCAGAAGCAAATTTATTTACTTATAGATTAAAGAACAGCTGCTAAAATACATTACAGATGTTTCTTATCACGCCCAAAAAATAATGTCAGTTTGAAATGTGGTTCACATTCTACAAATTCATTGATAATCATTCCAGCTGCAGTCTTCTCTTGTTCTTCTCTTGATCTTCTTTGCCCAGTATTCCGGCACTCTGTCACTCAGATCGGGTTCTTACTTTGTCAGAAACTTTCCTGACAAGAACCCGACGAGAACACAAGCGCCACCAACAACGTAAACCCAAGACTTCTTCGTCTTGGATTCCATTTCCTTCTGGAATCTGGCTTCCTGCTCTTCCAGCTTCTGTTGGAATCTGGCCCGTTGTTCTTTCTGCTGTTGTCCAGCAGTGGCCTTCTGGTCTTCCAGCATCTGCTGGAATCTGACTTCTTGCTCCTTCAGCTGTTCTTCAAGGCTGGCCTTCTGGGCTTCCAGCTGCTGCTGGTACTTCGTCTCCTTGGCTTGGAGGGCTTTTTCATAGTCCTCCTTCATTGCTGCACACTCTTTTTGTAAAAGCTGCTTTGCAGCTTCCAGCTCCTCCTTCATTTGAGCTTGTTGCTCTTTCATCTTCAACAAGTCATACAGAACAGCGTCTGAGATGTCGTCACTTGGCGTCATGACCTTGCTGACTTTGGTTTGATGAACCACAGCTTCCTTTTTTTGATGATCTCCACCAATTAAGTCGAGCAGCGTCACATGTCGCTGATGTTTCACTGGTGCCTTTTGAGCACCAGGTTTTGGAGAGTTGGAGTCTGTCTTCAGCTGGAGCTTGAAGGCCGGCTCCTCTTCTCCAGAACGAGGTGACCACCTCTCCTTAGGTGAGTCACCACAATGTGAAGTCATCATCAAGGGAGGAACCTTCTCTTCACTTAAAATATCAAACCTGTCTGATATTTTGATGGGTGGTTTGGAAGGTGTAAGATATCCAGGAACACCTCTAACACCTCCATTCTTCCCCTTCTGGACCACAGTCCACTCGTCCTGTGGGTCCAGAGTTGAGCTTGGCGCCGGCTGCTTCATCTCTTTGCACTGTGGGGAAAAAAGAAGGGGTGAGGGTGGAGGGGAGATGATACCAACATGAAGTAATTCAGTGCTGCAGACAAAAACAAATAATCAGGCTGATGTCTTTATAATCTTGATCAAATATTCATCTGACATTTACTTTCCAGTGCCAGTGGTCACATATTTTGGGGGCACTGTGGTTGGACAGGGTGGTACCTGAGCCTACTACACACATGTGGATGGAGTACTAATCCCACCACCAACCCCCCAAAAGTATTTTCTCCAGGTTGGAGACCCACATGTAATCCTGGAAGTCCAGAATGGGATCCTGTATGAACTAACTTTTAATTGATTTGAAGGTAACATTTGGATAAAAATGGACACTTGGGGGAAAAGAGGTCAGAAAAGAAAAAAAACAGGGAATTAAATGATGAATTGAGGAGAACTTACCTTTTTCTGTCTTCTGCTCGGCATTTTGTCTGAATGATCACAGTCTATTATAATTGGTCTGCTTAATCGAGCTGATGAATTGGATCCAAATGTGTCCTGTGTTTCTAATGTAACTCTTCTCTGCTTCCTGTGGTGAGAACAGTGACACTCTATATGTGCAGTTATGCTCTTTGTGGTACTTTTCCTCCTTTGTGACATCATAATTTGGTAGAATGAATGTTTGAGTTGCAAGCATAGAATGGTTGCCATGGTTACAGTTACTTTGTGACATCACCAAGTGCATAAAGCACACATCCTTTTTTTTGGTGATGCATAGGAATAGAGATGTTTGAAAAATAATGTTCAATATCTGCAAATGGCTCAATTATTAATTCAGTCATTTTTTTTGCATTCCTGTCATCATTCCAAAGAAAGAATAAGAGGAATAAGAATGAAGTTCTTGACATTTTACTGCCTGATTTTAGTGTGAAATCATTAAATTATTTAAGAGAGTAATAAAGCTGAATCTGGTAATACAGGTAGTTTATTAGTGATTTATTTATCATATTTACTGAACTGGGCCCTAGTTTGCAATTCAGACTGCAGCATGTGATACTGATTAGAGCAACAAAACTCATGTTTTTAACAAACAGACAGAATTAGAGATGAAATAATATTTAAGTTTAGAAAATTAAAATCCTGATAATTTATTCTGAGCAAAAAAGCTAAAAACTGCTACATCATCTTTGGATTTTGCTGTTTGTTCATTTTATAGTAAATTCAGAATTGATTCTAACTAATAAGACATGGACGTGGTGTCAGAGCTGGTCCATTTTTTTTTTTTTTTTTACAAACATTTGTGCACAAAACAAAACATTTAAAAATTCATATGAATAACAATGAAAATATTCCTTTGCATTCTGAGTGTAAGTCAGTTGATTAATTTTCTATACCTGTTTACTCCATTTAGGGGTCACAGGGACACAAACACTCTCACCTACGGTCAGTGTAAAGTTTCCAATTCACCAAACCTGCATGTCTTTGAAAGTCTGGGACGCTGAAAGTGGGGGTGCTGAGGGCGCTGCAGCAGCTCCTGCTGGTGACGAGCTGCAGTTGCGGGAAAAGTAAGTTTACTGAACACATCAATTAAAAAAAAAATTTTTTTTTTTCCTTTTCTTTTACTGGTAGCATAATATTAGCTCCAAAACCACCTTTTGTTTTGTTTTGTTTGAACTAAATTTGATTTAATTTTAGAACATTCAGTGTATTTTCTGTGTCTGATACACAAACACAGATGGATGACAGGGCAGATGAACTGATTATATCATTTGATATGTTGTGTTACTTCTTGTTTTGTCTTGTTTTTGTCATATACAAGAGAAAAACCTTTGAATCTACTGAAAATGCTTTTTTTTTTCTTGGCTGCTTGCAATTGTTGATGGTGGGGATTATTTTATTTTTTAATGTTTTATTTCTGCTTTTAGGTACTTTTATTATTTGTTCTCATTTTAGTTCTTATTAACTGGTGCATGTGTTGTGAACTTGAACTTGAACTTATTTATTTGGCATACAACTCGGCAATAACAAAAACTGATATACAAGACAATTCCACAGTGACGTGTGACCAAAAAGGGGGTGAGCAGAAGCAAAGCTTATAAACGCCCACCCCATATATACATACATGGATGATTCTTAGACTACGGGCACTTATTATGTCCTTTGATCATATTGTATGAAAAACAGAAAAAAGAGGAAATTTCACACTTTTATAGTTATCTTTACAATGAAAGTGTGTTAACAAATTTGTTCTAGTAGTCTATGATGACTTTTTCACCTTTTTTCAGCATCATTATATGCAAATATTGCCGTTTTGTGCTTGTCCCACACCCAGACTTTTGATCTTCAATGATAAAAATGAATGGTAAAGAAACTTTTTTCTAATGTTTTAAAATATCTCTGAATAAAATATCAGTAAAATAATCAAAACATAATTGGGGTATTCAATGTCATACAACTGTTGTGATTTTTTTTTAAACAAAATGTAGTTGTCCCACACTATTGCCGTAATTTCCACCACAACACTGTAATGTCCCTAAACAGTTTGTATGAAAGATTGTTTGGGTAGTTTCTATGGAGATAAACAGTTACATCAGAGCACATGTATATAGCGCCAAATCACAACAAACAGTTGCCCCAAGGCGCTTTATAGTGTAAAGCAATGGTGTGGTGGAAATTACATTTACAAGGCCAATAGTGCCCGTAGTTAAAGAATCACCCACATACATATATACACATTACCTACCCCCAGAGCAAGCACACAGGCGACAGTGGTGAGGAAAAACTCCCTCTGATGTATTGAGGAAGAAAGCTCAAGCAGACTAGACTCTAAGGTGTGACCCTCTGCTTGCGCCATGCTACAAACACATTTAACAACACAAACTCAAATCCCATTATCATAACCATATTAATTGAACACCGTGTCTTCGTCTACATACATATTTACATACATATACAACCCCTGGCAAAAATTATGGAATCACCGGCCTCGGAGGATGTTCATTGAGTTGTTTAATTTTGTAGAAAAAAAGCAGATCACAGACATGACACACAACTAAAGTCATTTCAAATGGCAACTTTCTGGCTTTAAGAAACACTATAAGAAATCAAGAAAAAAAATTGTGGCAGTCAGTAACTTTTACTTTTTTAGACCAAGCAGAGGGAAAAAAAAATATGGACTCACTCAATTCTGAGGAATAGATTATGGAATAACCCTGTAAATTTTCATCCCCAAAACTAACACCTGCATCAAATCAGATCTGCTCGTTAGTCTGCATCTAAAAAGGAGTGATCACACCTTGGAGAGCTGTTGCACCAAGTGGACTGACATGAATAATGGCTCCAATACGAGAGATGTCAATTGAAACAAAGGAGAGGATTATCAAACTCTTAAAAGAGGGTAAATCATCACGCAATGTTGCAAAAGATGTGGGTTGTTCACAGTCAGCTGTGTCTAAACTCTGGACCAAATACAAACAACATGGGAAGGTTGTTAAAGGCAAACATACTGGTAGACCAAGGAAGACATCAAAGCATCAAGGAGGAGGGTTTCCAGTTTTGTGGGCTCAGGGTCTCATCACTGCTT
The DNA here is from genome assembly GCF_902500255.1 of Thalassophryne amazonica. Classification (NCBI taxonomy): domain Eukaryota; kingdom Metazoa; phylum Chordata; class Actinopteri; order Batrachoidiformes; family Batrachoididae; genus Thalassophryne; species Thalassophryne amazonica. The sequence goes on from NC_047119.1 coordinate 28,950,050, forward strand.
TTTGCAGATGGGCCGGTGTTGCATTCACTCTACCGTACTGTTGTGATGAAAAGTGAGCTGAGCCAAAAGGTGAAGCTTTCGATCTACTGGTCAATCTACTCTCACCTATGGTCATGAGCGTTGGGTCATGACCAAAATAAGTAGATTGCTGGTACAAGTGGCCGAAATGGGCCACTTGTACCCTCTGGGCGCCTTCCTAGGGAGGTGTTCCAGGCACGTTCATCTGGGAGGAGACCCCAGGGAAGATCTAGGACTAGGTGGAGAGATTATATTTCCACACTGGCTTGGGAACGCCTCGAGATCCCCTAAGTCAGAAGTGGTCAATGTGGCACAGGAAAGCTGTTGCTGTTGCTAAAGCTGTTGCCCCGGCGACCCGAGTGGATAAGTGGTTGAAGATGAGGGAGTGACCCTGCTTTAAAGATGTACAACTGTATTCATGAGGGTCAGCCATGGCATCCATCTCAAAGATTCTCTACAGGAGTAAAAAAAAAAAACAAAACAAAAAAAAAAAACAACACATTTGACTTCAAACACAGTACTCTGTGTACTGGAATGAAAGATGGGCCTTTACATACCACAGCATTTCTGTACAGTGTAGCAATTACATGCACATATTGGAATCATTGCTCCTTAACCCTGTCAGAATTCCTCTCAAAAGGCACACGGTAAAGTTGCTTCATCCTTATGTAATTTTGTTGTATTACCCAGTCAATGGTGGAAAGGTTTATGCTGTTTGTCCCTTGAAATATTCCCTCGTCTTCAGTAATGGGGGTTTGAATCTCCCTAAGAGTGATGGCATTATTGGCAATCATCGTATTTACCAAGGCAGTCTCCTGCTCAGCAGTGAACAGTCATCACCTGCCTCTTAGTTCTGCAAAAATGAAATTTGACCATTTCTGACCTGTGGTCATCCATTACTGTGGTACAGTATAGTAAAAACTACACAGCATCCAGTGGCTATTCAGTCTATATGTACTACATTACTGTGCATGTACTGTGATATAATACATGAAGATGAGTGTGTGTGTGTGTGTGTGTTTTGTGTAAAACACATCAGTGTGTTGCTGTTGATTTGAAAGTGTTTCAAAATGCTGCATGTGTGTATCATTTTGTTGCTAGAATGACATTTTTAGTTGGGATTGTTCGGTTTTGGGTTTCATTTTGACAGAGCTGAGATCTTGTCTTGATCTTCTTGGGTGTGTGTGTGTGTGTGTGTGTGTCACATCATTCAGATAGATGACAGCTGACTTCCCAGTCACGGACAATGGCCCAGAGGAGGGCAGAAGAAACACAACAAGGAAGAAAAAAAAAACAAGACCAAACACATCCTGATGTTAAGTTGTCCTGAAGCAACATCAGCTTTTCTGGAGGACTTTGGGTTGGACCATCAGACTGTGGAAACGTGTGTTGTGGTCAAATGAATCAGTATCTTTTCTAAATGAAATGGACACCGTGTGTTTTACACAAAAGACTTCAAGAACCATCCAGACTGTTATCAGGAACAAATTCAAAAGCTGGAGTCTGTCTCGGTACAGGGTGGTGTCCTCATGTCCCAACTTTTTATGATTCTGGATTTTGTGTTTATGCGTGTGAGTTTGTGTCTGTGTGTTTCTGTGTGGAGGTGTGTGAGTCTGTGCGTGCATATGCGTGTGTGTTTGTGTCCCTGTGTGTGTCTCTGTGTGTGCGCGTGTATGTCTGCATGTGTGTCTGTGATTCTGTGTATGTGTGTGTCTATGTGTGAGTGTGTCTGTTGCTGTGTGTTTGTGTCTGTGTTTATGTTTCTGTGTGTGTGTCTGTCTATGTGTGCGCATGTGTTAGTTTGTGTGTCTGTTTCTGTGTGTGTCTCTGTTTCTGTGTGTGTGTCTGTCTCTGTGTGCATGTGTGTGCATGTGTTAGTTTGTGTGTGTCTGTGTTTATCTGTGTGTTTGTGTTTGTTTCTGTGTGTGTGCGCCTGTGTTCCTCTGTGTGTGTGTGTGTGTGTGTGTGTCTGTGTGCGTTTGTGCACGTGCATCTGTGTGTGTGTCTGTCTCTGTGTGCGTGTGTGCATGTGTTAATTTGTGTGTGTGTGTGCATATGTGTCTGTTTATCTGTGTGTGTGTTTGTGTCTGTGTGTGTCTGTTTCTCTGTGTGTGTGCACGTGCGTCTGTGTCTGTGTCAGTTTCTCTTTGTGTGCGTGTGTGTCTCTGTGTGTGCGTGTGTCTGTGTTTATCTGTGTGTGTGTCAGTTTCTCTTTGTGTGTGTGTGTGTGTGTACAGTAATGTAAAAACATGAGACATTAATCTGTATAATTTGATTTTCAATCTCACTGGGTGATCAGGAAATCTAATTTAAAAATATTCCAATTAAAAACAACAACAATATAGTTTTTGTTTTTCTGTTTTATTAATGAAACTATTAAATGAAGAAGTTTTAAAAAATGATTCCGTTCAGGTGAACTGTTGGTCACAAACAGCTGCTGATAATCTGTCAGTCACAAACTGATTGTAAAAACCTGATCAAAAGCAAATTTATTTACTTATAGATTAAAGAACAGCTGCTAAAATACATTACAGATGTTTCTTATCACGCCCAAAAAATAATGTCAGTTTGAAATGTGGTTCACATTTTACAAATTCATTGATAATCATTCCAGCTGCAGTCTTCTCTTGTTCTTATCTTGATCTTCTTTGCCCAGTATTCCGGCACTCTGTCACTCAGATCGGGTTCTTACTTTGTCAGAAACTTTCCTGACAAGAACCCGACGAGAACACAAGCGCCACCAACAACGTAAACCCAAGACTTCTTCGTCTTGGATTCCATTTCCTTCTGGAATCTGGCTTCCTGCTCTTCCAGCTTCTGTTGGAATCTGGCCCCTTGTTCTTTCTGCTGTTGTCCAGCAGTGGCCTTCTGGTCATCCAGCATCTGCTGGAATCTGACTTCTTGCACCTTCAGCTGTTCTTCAAGGCTGGCCTTCTGGGCTTCCAGCTGCTGCTGGTACTTCGTCTCCTTGGCTTGGAGGGCTTTTTCATAGTCCTCCTTCATTGCTGCACACTCTTTTTGTAAAAGCTGCTTTGCAGCTTCCAGCTCCTCCTTCATTTGAGCTTGTTGCTCTTTCATCTTCAACAAGTCATACAGAACAGCGTCTGAGATGTCGTCACTTGGCGTCATGACCTTGCTGACTTTGGTTTGATGAACCACAGCTTCCTTTTTTTGATGATCTCCACCAATTAAGTCGAGCAGCGTCACATGTTGCTGATGTTTCACTGGTGCCTTTTGAGCACCAGGTTTTGGAGAGTTGGAGTCTGTCTTCAGCTGGAGCTTGAAGGCCGGCTCCTCTTCTCCAGAACGAGGTGACCACCTCTCCTTAGGTGAGTCACCACAATGTGAAGTCATCATCAAGGGAGGAACCTTCTCTTCACTTAAAACATCAAACCTGTCTGATATTTTGATGGGTGGTTTGGAAGGTGTAAGATATCCAGGAACACCTCTATTCTTCCCCTTCTGGACCACAGTCCACTCGTCCTGTGGGTCCAGAGTTGAGCTTGGCGCCGGCTGCTTCATCTCTTTGCACTGTGGGGAAAAAAGAAGGGGTGAGGGTGGAGGGGAGATGATACCAACATGAAGTAATTCAGTGCTGCAGACAAAAACAAATAATCAGGCTGATGTCTTTATAATCTTGATCAAATATTCATCTGACATTTACTTTCCAGTGCCAGTGGTCACATATTTTGGGGGCACTGTGGTTGGACAGGGTGGTACCTGAGCCTACTACACACATGTGGATGGAGTACTAATCCCACCACCAACCCCCCAAAAGTATTTTCTCCAGGTTGGAGACCCACATGTAATCCTGGAAGTCCAGAATGGGATCCTGTATGAACTAACTTTTAATTGATTTGAAGGTAACATTTGGATAAAAATGGACACTTGGGGGAAAAAAGGTCAGAAAAGAAAAAAACAGGGAATTAAACGATGAATTGAGGAGAACTTACCTTTTTCTGTCTTCTGCTCGGCATTTTGTCTGAATGATCACAGTCTATTATAATTGGTCTGCTTAATCGAGCTGATGAATTGGATCCAAATGTGTCCTGTGTTTCTAATGTAACTCTTCTCTGCTTCCTGTGGCGAGAACAATGACACTCTGACACTCTATATGTGCAGTTATGCTCTTTGTGGTACTTTTCCTCCTTTGTGACATCATAATTTGGTAGAATGAATGTTTGAGTTGCAAGCATGGAATTGTTGCCATGGTTACAGTTACTTTATGACATCACCAAGAGCTTAAAGAACACATCCTATTTTTATTTTTATTTTTTATTTTTTTTGGTGATGCATAGGAATAGAGATGTTTGAAAAATAATGTTCAATAACTGCAAATGGCTCAATTATTAATTCAGTCATTTTTATTTATTTATTTTTTTTTTTTTTGCTTTTTTTATTTATTTATTTATCATATTTACTGAACTGGGCCCTAGTTTGCAACTCAGACTGCAGCATGTGATACTGATTACATCAACAAAACCATGTATTTAACAAACAAACAGACAGAGCTGAAATAATATTTAAGTTTAGAAAATTAAAATCCTGATCATTTATTCTGAGCAAAAAAGCTAAAAACTGCTACATCATCTTTGGATTTTGCTGTTTGTTCATTTTACAGTAAATTCAGAATTGATTCTAACTAATAAGACATGGACGTGGTGTCAGACACTGGTCCATTTTTTTTAAACAAACTTGTGCACAAAACAAAACATTTAAAAATTCATATGAATAACAATGAAAATATTCCTTTGCATTCTGAGTGTAAGTCAGTTGATTAATTTTCTATACCTGTTTACTCCATTTAGGGGTCACAGGGAGCTGGAGCCTGTGACAGCGTTCACTGGGGGAAAGGCGACGTGCACCTGGACAGCACGCCAGTCTGCCACAGGGACACAAACACTCTCACCTACGGTCAGTGTAAAGTTTCCAATTCACTAAACCTGCATGTCTTTGAAAGTCAGGGATGCTGAAAGTGGGGGTGCTGAGGGCGCTGCAGCAGCTCCTGCTGGTGACAAGCTGCAGTCGTGGGAAAAATAAGTTTACTGAACACATCAATTAAAAACATTTTTTTTCTTTTATTTTTAATGGTAGCATAATCATAGCTCTAAAACCACCTTTTGTTTTGTTTAGTTTGAACTAAATTTGATTTAATTTTAGAACATTCAGTATATTTCCTGTGTCTGATGCACAAACACAGAACTTCTTGTTTTGTCTTGTTTTTGTCATATACAAGAGAACAACCTTTGAATCTGGCCTGAAAATTTTTTTTTTCTTGGCTGCCTGCAATTGTTGATGGTGGAAGTTATTTTATTTTTTAATATTTTATTTCTGCTTTTAGGTACTTTTATTATTTGTTCTCATTTTCGTTCTTATTAACTGGTGCATGTGTTGTTTTTATTGTGTTTTGTTCTGTAAAGTGCTATATAAAAATTGTTATTATTAATTGTAGAATGACATAGTGTCTGAATATTCTATGCTGTTTTGACATACATCAATTTGGTTTTCAACTTCATAGAATTCATATCTGATTATCAAGTTGCTTTGTGGGGCATCTTGAGAGTTTGTGGGATTCCTGGTGGTGAGTTTATGGACATCATAGCCAGACTGTACACTGGCACTGTCCATGATGTGGAAAGTGTTGACAGATCATCTAACTTCCTCTGAGTGAACTCTGGCATTCCTCAGAGATCTGTTCTGCTCCTAGTCTGTGTAGCGTTTGCATGGAACTAGGTGTTGGGTACAGACATGGACTCCAGCAACTTGAGGACCTTTGTTCATGTGGAAAAGTTCACTGAGTTTGACTTTGTGGATGATGCTGTGATTTTTGTAGAATCGATGGATGCCTTGAGTGCAAGACTTGAGAAGCTGAGTGAGGAGTCAGTGTGGATGGGTTTGCAGTTGTCTTGGATCCAAGCTTTCATTAACTTCCTACATTCAGCCACCAGGACTGTGTCTTTATGTAGTGCTTGGACTCTTACTGTATGGTTATGAGACTTGGACTCTAACTAGTAACTTCAAGGTTTGATTGGAAGTCTTTGGTACTAGGTGTCTCCAGAGAATCGTTGGGTTCAGCTGGAATGACTTGGTGTTAAATGAATAGTGCCTTTGGGAGACTGAGATGAGGCATGCTACTTGCGTTATGAGGAAACATGATCCAGTGCACATGTCCCTCAATGTTGAGGATCCAAATAACTAGAAAAGGCCAAGGGGATACCTATGTACCACCTGGCTATGGCAGATACATGGATAAATTGGGAAGTGGGGTTGGACCTGTCGCCATCCTTTGTGGATCCCAATCTGGACCTTATCTGACCTTGTGCTCAAATGTCACCTGGACCAGTTGTTTTCAGTCTTACTGCTATGCCAATGGTACTCACGTATATGTATGTTTATGGTCGTTAAATTCGTAAAATTGATATGTTTGTGATTTTTTGTGATTTTAAAAAGTGTTAACAACAATTTTTTTTTTTTTAAATCATTGTCATGAAAAAGATATAAATGCACCGAAACAACATTCAAACAGCATTTCACATTTGCAGAAAAATCACCATACCAGAGTACACTCTCTGAGGGCAGAACTGGACTGTGTAGCCATCTGGTGTGAGTGGAACAACCACTACATGATAGACACCTCCGCACTGAATGTTGTGAACATCACAGCTGTTCTGTCCAGGAGATGATATGCAGTTGTAGTTGCTGCTGCTGCTAAATTTGCTCTGTATATGTGGCTACTGCTGGCGGTGCGCCAGTACACCTGCAGAGAGTTATTTGCCAGTCTGTAAAGCCTGACACCTGATGGACAGCAGGCACCTACAACAGAGAGATACCAATGAAGACACTTGATGACTTCTTATCCTACTTGAATCAATGCGAGAAGTCAGCCAGAGGTCTAGAACCAGGTTGGATACTAAAATGGTGACTGTGCTTCTACCTCCCAATGGTAAAGATCTCCATAACAATGGAGAAGCCAGATAATGATCAAGATCTGCTGAGTTTACAAAAGCCCTAAGTCATAGTGACATCCTTCCATTGAGGGGAAAATTTCCAGGCAGTCTGAGTAGTAATGTGAGCACCCAGAGACCAAAACACCCCATCTCAGCATGATGGTAATGTTTTTGAAAGATTCTACAAGAAAGATGTGTAACGAGATATTCCCTATCTTGAAGAAGGATCAACATGAGGAATCTTCATCTGCATCTTTATGCAAAATTTTCAAGGCAGAGAGTCATTCTGAGCTGGGTACAGGCCAGATTCAACTGATCTCAGAGGAGAATCAAACCATGGTAACACCAAGGAAGAGAAAATGGACAGTTTTCAGGTGATAATTTCATTAAAAAAAATTAACTAATCAACTGTCATAATTTGAGAAAGTCCCTTTGATTAAAAGGTCATAATGGCTCAGTTCTAAAGTGGTGTTCAGTTTTTCTTTTGCAGACTGGAAAATGTCAATATTTGTGTTGGTAATAACACCATAAACCTGAATAAGTTGGAAGAAAAAAAAGAGGTTATTGATTACAGAGTAGCTACCTAAACTCTGTAAGTGAGATAGAGTATCTCGTCAATAGTTTTACATCCTCATTGAAGACAACTTTGGATGCTGTAGCTCCTCTAAAAAAGAGAGCTTTAAATCAGAAGTGCCTGACTCCGTGGTATAACTCACAAACTCGTAGCTTAAAGCAGATAACCCGTAAGTTGGAGAGGAAATGGCGTCTCACTAATTTAGAAGATCTTCACTTAGCCTGGAAAAAGAGTCTGTTGCTCTATAAAAAAAGCCCTCCGTAAAGCTAGGACATCTTTCTACTCATCACTAATTGAAGAAAATAAGAACAACCCCAGGTTTCTTTTCAGCACTGTAGTCAGGCTGACAAAGAGTCAGAGCTCTATTGAGCTGAGTATTCCATTAACTTTAACTAGTAATGACTTCATGACTTTCTTTGATAACAAAAGTTTAACTATTAGAGAAAAAATTACTCATAACCATCCCAAAGACGTATCGTTATCTTTGGCTGCTTTCAGTGATGCCGGTATTTGGTTAGACTCTTTCTCTCCGATTGTTCTGTCTGAGTTATTTTCATTAGTTACTTCATCCAAACCATCAACATGTTTATTAGACCCCATTCCTACCAGGCTGCTCAAGGAAGCCCTACCATTATTTAATGCTTCGATCTTAAATATGATCAATCTATCTTTGTTAGTTGGCTATGTACCACAGGCTTTTAAGGTGGCAGTAATTAAACCATTACTTAAAAAGCCATCACTTGACTCAGCTATCTTAGCTAATTATAGGCCAATCTCCAACCTTCCTTTTCTCTCAAAAATTCTTGAAAGGGTAGTTGTAAAACAGCTAACTGATCATCTGCAGAGGAATGGTCTATTTGAAGAGTTTCAGTCAGGTTTTAGAATTCATCATAGTACAGAAACAGCATTAGTGAAGGTTACAAATGATCTTCTTATGGCCTCGGACAGTGGACTCATCTCTGTGCTTGTTCTGTTAGACCTCAGTGCTGCTTTTGATACTGTTGACCATAAAATTTTATTACAGAGATTAGAGCATGCCATAGGTATTAAAGGCACTGCGCTGCGGTGGTTTGAATCATATTTGTCTAATAGATTACAATTTGTTCATGTAAATGGGGAATCTTCTTCACAGACTAAAGTTAATTATGGAGTTCCACAAGGTTCTGTGCTAGGACCAATTTTATTCACTTTATACATGCTTCCCTTAGGCAGTATTATTAGACGGTATTGCTTAAATTTTCATTGTTACGCAGATGATACCCAGCTTTATCTATCCATGAAGCCAGAGGACACACACCAATTAGCTAAACTGCAGGATTGTCTTACAGACATAAAGACATGGATGACCTCTAATTTCCTGCTTTTAAACTCAGATAAAACTGAAGTTATTGTACTTGGCCCCACAAATCTTAGAAACATGGTGTCTAACCAGATCCTTACTCTGGATGGCATTACCCTGACCTCTAGTAATACTGTGAGAAATCTTGGAGTCATTTTTGATCAGGATATGTCATTCAAAGCGCATATTAAACAAATATGTAGGACTGCTTTTCTGCATTTACGCAATATCTCTAAAATCAGAAAGGTCTTGTCTCAGAGTGATGCTGAAAAACTAATTCATGCATTTATTTCCTCTAGGCTGGACTATTGTAATTCATTATTATGAGGTTGTCCAAAAGTTCCCTAAAAAGCCTTCAGTTAATTCAAAATGCTGCAGCTAGAGTACTGACGGGGACTAGAAGGAGAGAGCATTTCTCACCCATATTGGCCTCTCTTCATTGGCTTCCAATTAATTCTAGAATAGAATTTAAAATTCTTCTTCTTACTTATAAGGTTTTGAATAATCAGGTCCCATCTTATCTTAGGGACCTCGTAGTACCATATCACCCCAATAGAGCGCTTCGCTCTCAGACTGCAGGCTTACTTGTAGTTCCTAGGGTTTGTAAGAGTAGAATGGGAGGCAGAGCCTTCAGCTTTCAGGCTCCTCTCCTGTGGAACCAGCTCCCAATTCAGATCAGGGAGACAGACACCCTCTCTACTTTTAAGATTAGGCTTAAAACTTTCCTTTTTGCTAAAGCTTATGGTTAGGGCTGGATCAGGTGACCCTGAACCATCCCTTAGTTATGCTGCTATAGACTTAGACTGCTGGGGGGTTCCCATGATGCACTGAGTGTTTCTTTCTCTTTTTGCTCTGTATGCACCACTCTGCATTTAATCATTAGTGATCGATCTCTGCTCCCCTCCACAGCATGTCTTTTTCCTGGTTCTCTCCCTCAGCCCCAACCAGTTCCAGCAGAAGACTGCCCCTCCCTGAGCCTGGTTCTGCTGGAGGTTTCTTCCTGTTAAAAGGGAGTTTTTCCTTCCCACTGTAGCCAAGTGCTTGCTCACAGGGGGTCGTTTTGACCGTTGGGGTTTTACATAATTATTGTATGACCTTGCCTTACAATATAAAGCGCCTTGGGGCAACTGTTTGTTGTGATTTGGCGCTATATAAAAAAAATTGATTGATTGATTGATTGATTAATTAAATTTTTTAAGTATGTATACTCAAAAATGGCAACTTATTAAAACTAAATTATTAGAGGTTAGTGTTACATATATTGCTGATTGCAGCTACATAAAAAAAAAAATTGTGTTGGTAATAACACCATAAACCTGAATAAGTTGGAAGAACTAAAAAAAAAATGTAGGTATTTGATTACTTCACATTTTTAAGTGTGTATACTCAAAAATGGCAACTTATTAAAACTAAACTATAAGAAGTTAATGTTACATATATTTTTGATGGCAGTTAAATAAAATAATAATATTTGTGTTGGTAATAACACCATAAACCCGAATAACAGGTGTGTCTCTATGTAATTTCCAGTCATCTGTAGAATTTTTTCTTTTCTGTGTTCATATTGTCTGATGTGATGGCATGGGGAATCCCTGCTTAAAGGACCTATTTACATGAAATTGCATATTTAAATATGGGTATGGCAAGGAAGGAGTGATGTACATGTGTGTTCAATTCCATGTTTAGTGGCATGTACAAATGGAACGTGCTTGGATCCATGCGTACGCACACTTTGATAAAGCTGAATATTTATGTGCTGACACCAGTTTCTGGGTTTTAGTGTATGCCATGTCATGCCATTCAGTTGGAAATCCACGCAAGTCATTGTACATGAGGCCCCTGGAGAGGACAAAAACATTCTCTTCATTGAAGTGTTACAGACTAAAGCATGACCCAGTGTCAACAATGGCTCTCTATAGCTCAAGGTAGTAGTTGTCAAACTGGTGAGACCAAATGAAGCCCAAATGTCCTCGAGCTATAGGTGGTACAAATGCTAACGCTGTTAGCGTCTTCCAGACAAACTCAGCTAACAGGCTGATTTCAGTTTGAATGTTTATTACATGACGTGGTTTCAGATTTTGAAATATTGCAAACTCTCAAAGTGCACAATTTCATCCGAGATTGGCAAGGGATGATTTCTGTTGTTTTGGTTCTTTGTGTGTGATTCCAGGCATCTTATCCTTCCCAGATGAGTGGCTGCATGATGGAGCATCACAAAAACTACCTGTATGAATCACTTTCCGTCTTTTCAGACCAGATCATTTTGGTGAAACACTCAAAAAAAAAAAAAGGTACCTTCTGTTCCCACCATTCCTCTCGTCTTTAACTGGAAATTGTGGCGCACCGATTTTCATGACAAAATTCGTAGTGCATTGTAGGAAAGTTATGGTGCATTTATGGAAAATGTGAAGCCTCTGGATAGTGGTTTTGCTTTGGTGTGGTCATTAAAAATTCAGGCCAACTTATTTCCTCAGTACAGTAATCTTTACATTTTTTAAAGGGGTATGTTGCATTCTGTTAGCTGTTTTAAACCTTCTCTCCACGTGCATCCCGTTAGGTTGCAGATGGCTTCCTGATAGGAAAAAAACTGCAAAACAGCAAACTCATGCAATCCATCTGCAAGCACACATGGTCATCCTGGAGCGTGTCACCCAGCATCTGGACTGTCGGAATAATCGGGAACAAAATTTTGGACTGTTCAAAATTTTGACACCAAAAGAAATCATTGGGAACCCGACTGAGTCACCGGCAAGCTCGTGGCAGCTTAACCGGCAGTCTGCAATGTCCCAGAAACCCTGCTGCAAGCTGAAAGCATTAGGTTTGTACCAAACCCTGATGTAGATCTGTACCTGATCTGTTATGCTAAAGCTCACCGCAGTAACGTAACAAGCAGGCGGCAAAATATTCCATCCCGTTAAAAGGTGTCACCTGTGACAAGGTCACTGCCAGCTTCAGCTCTGGACCTTTTCGTGGCTTCGGATGTTGTTTGCTTCCCGATTTCTATCTGGAGCCCACCCGGAAACTGATGGGAACATGTGGACACGAGGCTTTAAGCAAAGGTTTCTGCATTCAAATTTAAAATAAAAGTTGTTTTTGTCTTGTTCTTCCATTTGATTGTCTATAACTATGGAGAGGGACTTGAACTACATACTGTTTTCAAAGTTTTACTCATTGCATGATGGCGTACATTCTCTGTTCAACTTGAAATGCAAGGTTAATATGTCTATCTTTATGTTTAAATAATGCCATAAACTTACACTGCCTTTACAGCCTTTTTGTTCTGAACGATTGGTTAAATATTTCTGTGAACTCTCTGCTCTTACAAAAACCTTACGTTCAAAGTCAGGTATTTTTTGCATAATGACTAAGCATAGACTTCTGGTTAAATATTTTGTAACTTTGACACACTGGCCATGATTCACACTCATAAATAAGTTGAGAATCATACCTGTTCTTGACCAAAATGTTGCTGAATGAAATGACTGTATTATCCAAGTAGTAATAATAGTATTCATTTAAAGAGCCATGTCCATGAGGTTTAGTCAGTCTGGTTTGTGCTCAGACTTCAAGTGGCCGTGCCTCTGTGCCTCTTTGTGTCACAGAAATATGGAGACTTAGGAAAGTTAATATAATAATACAAAACTCTACCCCTACAAAGTCATGTAAATTATCCTGTAGGGTTAGGGTTAGTTTCAGGATTCAGGGTATGGTTAGGATAAGGGTTTAGGTAGGGTTTATTCTACAGCTATTTGTACATGGCATATGTAATAACTGCAAGATATGACCCTTTGCAGAGTGTGAGATGCTGTGGTGTAAGTGATCAGGCCAAAGGTATAGTATAAATGGCATATGGCAAACATCATAACCATCAGGTCAAGCATGGGAGCATGCGCTCAATCCAAAACATAATTTGAGCCCTACGTACGAGTAGCAAAAAAGTTACATAGCCCTATAATCACATGACCTAGTTTGATCAATCAAAACTGCTATGTACGAATGGAATTGCCCACTTACAGATAACTACTGCCTTCTAATAACTAGATTTCAAGACAAAGTTACTTTTGTGACACCCTTTAACTTGGGTTTGACTTCTGTGTTGACTAGAGGAATGTGTTGAAATCAGTTTCCCAGCTTTTTTATTCCAAATAAACCTGAAATTTAGAGAATTTGCAGTTTTCTGCAGGTGAGCCCATTTTTCTGACACTGATTGTTAAGAATGTTGGACTGGGGACGCTGTTCCCACAATACACCTCTTGAAAAGGAACGTCACTCCTCAAATTTCAAAGGTGACAAACCATTACGCACATACAGTGCAGTACATTTTTTAATATTGCTTCTTTGATCTGAAGGCTGTATTATATGTCAAAGGTACTGACGTGCTCCTGCGGATGAGAGCGTCTCTCATCATCCCGCCTATTTCACCTCTACAGAGGAGAGATTCACCAAGCTCTGTCAGCAAAATCAGGAACCGCACTGCATGGCAGCGTGCAGAAAAAGCAGACTGCAACATCTCCAGCTGTTAGGCTTAAAACAAAGCTCCAAGCCGCAGGCGAGAAGCGCCAACAAGCAAACACAATGATCGACGGACATCTCGCCGTTCCGCACCACAATTATGTTCCAGTGACATGGAGCTACTGTAATATCTCAGGCCTCACAAGGAGAAAAGTCCCCTGTGCTTTATGAAACTCATATATCAGAGTCTCATAAACTCAGCCTGGTTTGGCTTTTATTTAGAAAAAATCTAATTAAAAAGCAAACATGGAATGTCTGTTCGTGTTACGGCGATGCCCTTGTGAAATACAAAAAAATTGATGGACTTTTCGAACCATTTTCGCACTAACCTGTAATCTACAGATTTGGACATTTGCATGCCTGCACGTAGGATACGGCAGGTAGAGCTGTTGATCAAGAGTACGGATGAGAGTAATAGATCCGCTTAGCGTTCATCAATGTCTCTCACAGCCTCATTGAGCAGTGCACTCAGCATCCTGCTTTTGTGTCAGAGAGCCTTTTAATCTAATTGGACATTAAAGTCCTGTCATTATTCCTCATGCACCGCAACTTATTTATGACTCTTCCGCTTGCTTGTCTTTACCTTTTCATTACGGCATGCCAGTCGACATCAGCAAACTCATTAAAGGAAATGAATCAAAGGTGAAAGCCGATGTGTGGCTGAAAAGTGTAATTTAATAAATGTGTGTTAGGCTGCAGCACTCAGCACATTATTCATGTTGTTTACGGGCTGTAATGTGTTAGCAGGTGAGGGGCACTTTTGGAAAAAAAATGCCTTTCACAAAGGCAAACGTCACTGCTGCTTTCTAATACACAGACCACTAGGGAGAAGGATTATCCCTGCCAAGTACAGTCAGCGAGAAAATGAAAAGAGTCAAGATATCGGCCCGATTTTGAAACCTGTCAACGAGTTTTTACAATTATCAGTACTTTATGCCAAAGACTCTAAAACTGGTACACTATAGCTATTAAAGGCGTGCATCTCTCCATTATACAACCCCAATTCCAATGAAGTTGGGACGTTGTGTAAAATGTAAATAAAAACAGAATACAATGATTTGTAAATCCTCTTCAACCTATATTCAACTGAATACACCACAAAGACAAAATATTTAATGTTCAAACTGATAAACTTTATTGTTTTTGTGCAAATATTTGCTCATTTTGAAATGGATGCCTGCAACACGTTTCTAAAAAGCTGGGACAGTGGTATGTTTACCACTGTGTTACATCACCAGCTAACCCTAACACTAACCCTAACTTTAAGTCTAACCCTAACAATAACCCTAACTTTAAGTCTAACCCTAACACTAAGCTAACCCTAACACTAACCCTAACTTTAAGTCTAACCCTAACACTAAGCTAACCCTAACACTAACTTTAAGTCTAACCCTAACACTAAGCTATCCCTAACACTAACCCTAACACTAAGCTAACCCTAACACTAACCCTAACTTTAAGTCTAACCCTAACACTAAGCTATCCCTAACACTAACCCTAAAACTAACCCTAACCCTAACACTAAGCTAACACTAACCCTAAAACTAACACTAACCTAACCCTAACACTAACCCTAACACTAAGCTAACACTAACCCTAACACTAACCCTAACTTTAAGTCTAACCCTAACACTAAGCTATCCCTAACACTAACCCTAAAACTAACCCTAACCCTAACACTAAGCTAACACTAACCCTAACACTAACCTAACACTAACACTAAAATTAACCCTAACCCTAACACTAAGCTAACACTAACCCTAAAACTAACACTAACCTAACCCTAACACTAACACTAAAACTAACACTAAGCTAACGCTAACACTAACCCTAAAACTAACACTAAGCTAACGCTAACACTAACCCTAACCCTAAAACTAACACTAACACTAAGCTAACACTAACCTAACCTTAACACTAACACTAAGCTAACACTAACCCTAAAACTAACCTAACACTAACCCTAACTCAAACCCTAATGCCGCGTTCACATCGGGCGCGATGCGACGCCCGGCGTGTCACTCTGCTTTCGCTGGGAAAATTTGCCCCAGTGTGTCATCAAATAGGAGGAGCTTCCATTCGCTCGCCGCTCCGGTTGTCAGTCAAGTTAACATGGCGGACCTTGATCACATGTAACAAGTTGCTGTGCTCTTAATTGTTGTGGAAAGCTGACAGATGTCGCCAGCGGAGTGTCCCTGGGTTCGCAACATCCACATGAGACGTTCCCAATCCGGGGAGTATCATTATTTGCTGCAGGAGCTGCGTCTGGATGACGGCCGCTTTCAGCGGTTCTTCCTCCTCTGCAGGACCCAGTTTGAGGACCTCCTGTCCCGTGTACGCACGCACATGTAAACAATAAAAAAAAAAACTGTCTGCTGCTACTACTGCGGGGCTGCTGCTCGCTCTTCCCCCAAAAATTCTGTCATAATTGTGAAATAAAGGACAAAAGGGACTTAAGTCCTGCTCACAGGCTGGCTACCAGAGACAGGACGGGTTTACATTCAACTCAGTCAAACTCCAGACATCGCTACGTCACTACATATCCAGTCCCTGATTGGTCATCGCAGCGCGACAAGACGAAAAAGTTCAGATTTTTCATCTTGGGGAGGAGGGCAACGCGACACGATATCGCGCCACAAACGTGCCAATCACTCATAATCGCTTCATTCGCGTCGCACTGCGTGGCTTGAACTTTTGTGGCTCCACAATGTGTCCTTCCATAGGGATTACATGGCAACCTGTCGCCACCATCACTCGCGTCGCGTCCGGTCTGAACGCGGCTTAACACCAGCACTAACTCTATTATAGTTTAGATTTATATTTATTCATGAGACTGGGATTTTGTCCAATTTTGTAATAAGGAGTTGGGATTCTGTCCACTGGGACTCTGTCCGTTGGGATTTTGTCCTGTCACCGATCCGACATGTAGGTGCCTGAGTGTTGAGGACCCCAGGAGCTGGAGAAAGCCAAAGGGATGCCCCTCACATTGTACCTGGCTGCAGCAAATAGTTATTTTAGAGATGTGGGAATGGATGGAGTGGTTGTCTGCCTGGGTGGTTACCATCCAGGACCCAAAGGGGTTCCGTGGAGTCTGGGAGCAGCGCCAGCACATGCTCCCAGACTTGACTTGATTCTGGGGATTCTAGGCAACTCACTTGACTGTAGAAAATGACCTTACCTTCCTAACCAGAAACATATATGTTGTCACGTCTTTAAATTGCATTTAAGGATGAAGTGGAGCGTCACAAAGACTTGCATCATATTGTTTCAAAGCTGCAACACATGAGACGAGGAAGAAAATGACAATTGTACGGCTTGAGGGTGTAAGGAGACTGCAGCTGGAGAACACCTCTTCATGGGTGTTTAAGCAAGCACTTTAAATGGAAATGCACTTGTCGCGTTAAGAGATGTAATCATTGCGTATTTGAATTCGACTCACTTCTCCCCTTAATGCCTTTCTGCATCTCCTCTTTCCCACATTTTTCATTGTCTTTCTCACCTTTTCTGTTTCCTCCACAGTTGCTTTCCTTCCCGATCTGCTTCCATGTATTTATTCCCTGTGTGAGTTATTATCTGTTTTCATTGTTATTTGCATTTTATGACCAGTCAGTAAAGTTCTTAGTCTCTGTTCAATGCTGAAATGTGAACTTAATGTGTGGGTTTTATATTGGGGGTAAATTAAAGGGGAATATATTTGAACCGAGGCTGTATTTTTAGATGATTTTGGGTTCACCATTCAGGATAAAAAGTTTTATTTGTTGAAAAATAAATTTAGAACATAAACACCTTCATGGTCTGAAGAGCTAATCTGTATACTAAGAGTGGAGGTCAAATTTTTTGTCCTCAATGTTCTCTGGATCTGCTCACCTCACACATCATCTCGATCCTTCCATATACTCTGAAGTTACAGACGCACATCATGTCTCTTTTACAAATCCCCTTAATTGCCCACATTTTGCGGTTAATTAGAACTGCCGATGTGTGATATACCGCAAATTTCCACCAGACGGCGTTTTCGCCTTGCGAGTATGAATCCGTCAAGCTTCCATGTAGGACATTCAATGCACTGTCACCGAGCACTGCCTTTTCTTCGTCCGTATTTCATCAAGGTAGGTCACTGAAAATTATCTGAAGATGTTTTCTAGAGCAAAAACATCCACAGATTCCAAATCTGTCATCACATTTGCACCAGTTATTATGGTTCGGGCGCTACGGGCCTCGTTTTGACACTGAAAATAGCGCTCGGGTTGAGCCGCCCAAAAAAGCATAAAAACAGTATAGTTTTATGAAAGCATTGTTTCTTAATTACTGCAAACAAATGCCAGCCTGTTTTTATTACACTTTCTTTCCAGTCTTGCCTTGAATTTTGTGCATTCTCATAATTTATTATAATCTGTCATTCCCATCATACTTCAGTATACACTAGATGGCGCTGTTACTGCTGCAAATGTCTTTTACTGCCACCTGGTGTTGTGATAGATACATTTTATTGACAACGTCATAACATAATCCTAAAAAATTAAAGTTACATCCATTTTCATTACACTACAGAGTCAGTCATTTCATAAGTATTACGACTTAAAAAAGATGAAGTTTAACCTTCTTAAATAAGGACTCAGTGTGTCTGTTATAGCTGCTACTTCAAAATGCTTTGAAAGCTTTCTTTTGGCTGTAAATACATTGTCTCAGTATACTGCTGCACACTTTCCCGGGTCAGTGACTCACGATTAGTACACTCTTTCTTTACCGTTTGAAGGATGGGTACATTGCTAGTAATACATGATGTTATTGTGTGGTTCAATTAAAAACACTCATAGTAAACCGCTTCTTGTTATTGGTAGCATTGAAAGGATAACTATGGAGGTACGTGTGTCCATGTTTACCTCACTAAATGGAAAATTCAATTTATTTTCATTTATAAATAGCAGCAAATCACAACAAAGTTGCCTCCAGGTGCTTCACACAAGTAATGTCTAAACTTACCAACCCCAAAAGCAAACACACAGGTGACAGTGGTAAGAAAAAAACTCTCTCTGATGATTTGAGGAAGAAACCTCAAGCAGACCAGACTCAGAGGGGTGACCCTCTGCTTGGGCCATGCTACTGACACAATATACAAAACGAATATACAGGAAATTTTGGGGGTCCATGCCGGTGCACAGGACAGGAGGCTTGCAGAAGAAGACACCACCTCCATCTCTGGATGGAGCTGCACCTCAAACAGAGAAAAACAGAATCAGGCATCAGATAAACAACAAATACAGTGTAATTTGTCAGCGTTAAGCAACAAGAAAAACAAAAGAAATATGAAGGTGATCGCCGGGCATGAGTCACAAGCTTCAACTAAAAGACCTAGAATTTAGATAAAGCTAAGGCCATGGCCCACTCTGTTTACTCTTTTAAAAATGTCTGATTATACAGTTAGCTGCTTACTGTAGCCCCTTGCTTGTCCTTTTGTTTGCTTCTTATTCTCATTCCTTCATCTTCCTCTGCCTCGCCAACAATCACCTTGTAACAACTCAGAGGACAGCAGCACTGATGGATGGCCATGAGTCTAAAGGTGCCTTGACAATTTGATCCCCGCACTGGTACGCAGTCTGCAGTGCAGGAGAGTAAACTTGTTGTAAACCATTGTGTAGCTTTGTGCAAGTGCACACAGAAAATTTTGAAATGTTCAAAATTTGTCACACATTAATTATTTGAACTTCACGTGAACATTGCGCAAACAATTCAAAAACACTGCATGAGTGATTGTGTCAGTGCACTGCATCACAGCGCTGCTCATCTGAATGATTATAACGTTAAATCTATCATAAACATACTTTTACAGCTGCATACAAGAAGGAATGAACATGCAACTGTTTTGCCAAGCCATTATAATATAAACATTACAAATAATTACCTTTTAGACTGTTCCAAATGCGTTCTCCACCTCATGAAGCACACGAGAGAGAGGGAGAGAGAGAGAAGAGAGAGGCAGAGAGAAGAGAGAGGCAGAGAGAGAGAGAGAACGAACAGTGTGATTCCGGAAGCGATTAGAGGTGTTTTCATCAGCCAAACTCTGAAAGTGATTAATCCGCTACGAAATAATTATTTCGTATATGCAGCGTCCAACGGCACAAAGCGCACACAGCGGGTGGGATTGTCACGACGAATTGTGCGGAAGTGCGGGGGTTAAATGTGTGCAAGTGCCAAGGTACCTTAAGGTACCTTGATACATGCACAAATGTGATCTCTGCACTGGCAGGCAATCTGGTGTGCTAGAGAGTAAACTCATTGTAAACTGTGCGCGGCTGTGCGCAAGTGCGCAAAGGAAATTTTGAAATGTTCAGTATCTCTGGCAAGCATTAATTTTGTGAACTACACATGAACATTGCGCAATTTATTGGAAAACTGTATGTCACTATGTGTCACTGCAAGTCACTGCATCTCATTGCCGCAGCCCAGCGCATCTGAACGATGATGACGAGATGTTACATTCATAAGAAGCATGATTTTACAAATACATTATATAACTCATAAAAAGGAATTCAAATTAAACTGTTTTACCAATCCATTACAATTTAAATATTACAAATAATTACCTTTGAGATGATTCCAAATGTGTTTTTCATGTCATGAAGCACACGAGAAAAACTGCAGCTGCAGATAATTCCTCTGTGGTTCCGGGAGCGATGACAGATTGTTTCATCATCTAAATTCCGAGAGTAAATGCATCATCTATGAAATAATTATTTTATATAACGCGGCATCCAGCAGCACAAAGCAAGGTAAGCGGCTAACCATCCAAATGGTCATGTTTAAAGAATATATTGTGAGATAGGAATCCTCTCCAACCTACTAGAAATTTATAATGACACTTTTGCCTCTTCAGTTGCCTCATACAGATATATTCTGTGCTGTGTCATTATCCGTAAGGCAGCATATCACTACGCAATAGCGCTTGCATGTGAAATGGTTGGTTTGGCACTGTTCTCTTTATTTCAAGTTATTTATTGCTTCCTTCAGTATTTGTGCAAAAATATACTGAGCAATAGTTACTGACTGTTGCAGTTTGCCTTGCTGACAGTCGCCTAAGCTGTAACAATGTTAGGGGACATATTCCTGAAATATAATATTTGCACTGAAATTGTGAATCCACACACATCAGGAGAAGGAAATGCAAACTGGAACTCTTACAATTATTTTGTGCACATGTTCTGCAGTGCTGTGCCCTATTACATTATGGGTAATTTCAAATCACTGAATTATGTAGCTGTTTAATCAAGCTGCAACCTCCAGTGCTGAAAAATGAAGCCAATGCAGCAGTGCCATATCTTGCAGTTCTTTGAATGGCAGCTTGAGACTGACCCCCATGGTAAACTCTCCAACTTTACAGCAGAAATAAATATGTGTATGGACTGGCACAAGAAACAGTTGTAGTTTCTATAGCTAGTTTGCCTGTTCACGACAACTTTACAGGGGATGAAATTTTATATAACTAATCAGTTTTAACTATTTTATGTCATAAATTTATGAATGATAAGAGGTGTGGTAACTTTGAGTGGCAGCTAGTGTGCCAGTAGGACCACACAGCCACACATTTGTCGACAAAAAAATGATCCATTAATCAAATGCCCGCACCACAATTAGCCTGTTAGCATAGGCCTTAGCTTGTTTGGTAACTCCAAAATGGGGTGCATGTTCAGGATTCATTCCTCCTGCTCAGGTCTTGCTGATCTTGCCTATGTCCCACCTCTTTACCCATTTAAGTGTCAGCTGAGATTTGGGGCATTGCCAAGATGGCCCCATCTGGAGCCGCCCCATTTGAGCTTCAAACCAAGTCTACAAGAGTCAAGACAGAAGTCAGACTACCAGAGCAAGAATTTTAGCTGAGGAAGCTTCTGTGATTTGAAGCGAAACGTCCTCACGTCAAGCAACCCAGTCCAGTCGAAGATTCAAGCTTCTCTACTATTCCTTGATGTTATGTTTTCTATTTGTATATTTTGTCAATAAGTTATGATTCTTCTGCAAGAGGTCATTATTTCATGGTATCACGATGCTCACTTAAACAAACTATGACTCGACACAGGCTTCGTGAAACAATTATTATCACGATTCACATTGCCCAAAAAGAACCTACTGCACTGAAGTTTGGGTGCACTTCATCTTTTAACTTCAACAGTGCTGAAGTCACTTTGATAAATAAGATGTAGTTTTCCTTTGAGAAGGTGACATTTTGGCGATGTGAGAAATTCGTGAGCTGATTACTGTTTTGTGTCTTTCGTTGGGTCTCTGCAGTACTCGGTTGCCGCTTCATCTGTCTCGCCCTTCATTATGTCCTCTCATTACACCGTTTACAACCTGTGAACATTTCATTAGCCTAATATGTGTTGGCTGGGACATACGCTGTTATTGTGCTGAGCCCACTCTTCTCATTATGCTCTCTTCCCACTTGTGCAAACCTTCCTCCTCGCTGTCAGCTGAAAAGCAAGAAAATTTATTGTGTGTTTGTTCTCCACTTTCTTTACAACCGAAATTAGCTCCTGATATGAGTGTTACCCTCTATATTCACTGAACACACGATAGTTTGTGATTTCTTTTGCCTAGGCTGCAGTCATTGCACCATTTTTTAAAATGCATTCTATGCTACATTTATTTGTCCTTTTAAATTTGGTGAACATTTATCATCTTCTACCGCTTAGTCCAATTAAGGGTCGCGGGGGGCTGAAGCCTATCCCAGCAGTTACAGAGCACGAGGCGGAGTACACCCAGGACAGGACGCCAGTCTGTCGCAGAGCCACAAATAGACAAACAAACACAGACACCCACACACACACCTACAGACAATTTTAAAGATTCCAATCCACCTAACCCGCATGCCTTTGGATGTGGGAGGAAACTGGAGGACCCGGAGGAAACCCACACAAACACGGGGAGAACATGCAAACTCCACACAGAAAGGCCACGGGAATTGAACCCACAACCTTCTCGCTGTGAGGCAACAGTGCTAACCACTAAGCCACCGTGCTGCCCCTTGAACATTTATATTTGTCCAAATTCCTTGACCAAGTTTTTTTTTTTGTCCCAGATTCTGATAGTGGTTACGATCTGATACTTAGATTTTCTTTGACATTACGCTGTACATGCACAGAGCACACTCCAAGTACAATATAGTCAGTTTAGTATATGTCTGACAGGTGAACACCTTTGCTGTGCATTAAAAAAAATGTACCTTCAATCCAAGCTATTTATTTATATGCATTTACAAAATAGAGTAAACAAATATTTGTATTTGGCTCTTATCAGTAGAGGTGGGTGATACCGGGAATTTTGGTATTGAGCCGATACCAAGTAAATACAGGCCCAATATCACCGATATCAAAACCGATACTGTTTCATTTTTAAGCTTCATAGATCCAAAAGACCGAGGATAGAATTTCGCCAAACATTGTACTGTATGTGACAACAAAATACTTTATTATCACAATCAACATTTTAGTTTAAAAAATATCACTCAACACAACTTAAAATCTCCTGAGGTAGAGGGCTGACAAACCACAGTACAAGGTGCGCTGCTCCGTGTTATGTGACACAGCGCAGCGCTGCTCTTACAGACAGAGAGTAGACTTTGATGAATCTGCGTGCGCAGCAGTCAGTGCATGCGGGAGAGAAAAAAAGCTTGAGTATCAATCTTTTGACATGAGGATCGTTCAATATCAATACCAGCGTTGGTATTGATATTATCGATATTAGGATCGATCCGCCCACCTCTACTTATCAGTTCTACTTAGTGCGGCATCGTAGTAGTAAAACTATAACACTGAACAACATTAACAACAAACTTGTAGCTTACTTTTAATTGTTAAAAATGCATGAATCCTCATAATTTATTATTATTATTATTATTATAAAATGTATTGAAAACATGTCTACAGAAGTGGTCCTTTACGTTATGGTCTTAGATGATACCTGTTATCAAGACGAGACCAGAGGCAACATGACAAGAAAAACTTACGTGTTTGTGTACAGAAAGTGCGATCTGATTGGCCAGTAAGATATGTACCACATGTGCAATCAGTCAGAAATAGACCTTGTGTGAATCTGGCAGCAAACATTGACAGAGCGGTGGCTGTTAGCACTGTTGGCATGTCGCTTATGAAGTGGAGCGAGATGGGACGCAGACTGATCTGTGTCACTCATTTTGGGGTATGATACACAATAATGACATTGGGTGGATTTGTGAAAAGGGATGCTTGGACAACTATGCTCTCTCCTGCAATTGTGTTTTATTCACTGTCTTCATAAAACATGTGACAGCCTGTCCCTTGGATCCAGCAAGCCAAGAACAATTTGTTCTACATTAACTGTTCAAGAGGTCAAACGAGCTTGATCATTAGCGTACAGCTGAGGACCCCACCCACCCACCCCCACTTCTTCCTTCGCTGCTGTTCTTTGCATTTATTTCCAAGCAATGTGCACGTCTGCACTCCCTAAAGCACCCCCCCCCCTGCCCCCACCGTATTAAGTGACATCGCCACAAACACTTGCAGTAATATAACTCTGAAGTTGCAGCATTTTGAACTTAACATCATAAATCTTTTTTTTTTTTTTTAAATTTCAGTAAAATCAGTTGTCATCATTTAGACATGTTCAAAGATGATGGTAAAAACCCCCAAACATTTAGGTGAATGAAGTAATTTATTTAAAATTATACATTTTTCCATGTGGTTATTTGGGAAAGTACAACAAACTGGCAGGATTAACATGCGATCCTGCAAAACATGCAAGTTGGAACTGCAGAAAGATAGTATTTTGCATCACTGCTTGTTTGCAACAAAGGAACAATTGTGCAGCTGATAAGCTGATAAGTCCACTGAACCTTCACTCAAACTCTCTGCTACTCTGCTGTTGAATTACAGAGAAGGACTTTAAAATTTAATGTGTGGCTGTTCATATCATCTGTGTAAAACACAGATGATATGAACTGTGTAAAACACAGTATTAGAAGTTGCAGTTTATCTCGGTATTAGATACACCGTCATTTACAAACTAAAAAGCTGCAACTTTTTTCACACACTTTGAACCGTGCAGCTTAAACAACTGAAATACATCCATTAATGCATTTACTGGCAGAGTAAAATACACATAGTAAATATAAATTCTTACCTGTTAGTTTCAGGGGGATTCATCTGAAAAAAATAATCATCCTGAGATTATCCAAAATGGTCTAAACGGTGAAGAAACGTCCCTCTGTACACAGCTGCGCCGTGAGAGCTCCTCTCTCCCACCGAGTCTTGGCGATACCGTCAGCCACAAAGAAATAAAATAATGTTAAAAATAATCTGTTTTGTTTTTCTTCTTCGTCTTCTTCTTCTTTTGGGTCCAATGGCGGACGGCACCAGCTTAAGGTGCATTTACCGCCCCCTACTGGGCTGGTGAGTGATCACTAAGATTTTACAAAACCTTAACTCCTGGCAGCTATAGTCATTTGTTTAGATGAGATGAAGTAATCCAGTGTCCTTTAGATATTTAAATAATGCTTTTTGCACCATGTGTGATGGGTTTTGCAGCAGATTTCCAAGCGACAAAGGATGGTAACACTGTAACGTGACCAAAGTGAACCTGAACTACACTACCCACAATGCTCCCTGCGTCGACCGGCCAATCACATTTTGCGCTTACGTCATCAAAAAGCGACAGCCAGTCTGCCATAAATAAACACACAACAGACGGACTAAAATGTTTGATTTTAGGGTTTACAAACATTTTTGACTGTTAAACTTTGCTCACTTTACCAGTGAAAAAAATGTTATCGGACTGGAACTAAATTTATCAGAAGATAATTGGTCCGATGATAGTTTTAAAACTTATCTGAAAAGCTAATCTGCTAACAAAAACGTTAACGTCAATAATTATCTGCTATCGGATTAGCTAAACTGTGCCCACTACTGGTGGTAACCTCAGAGTATTCATAGTCTTAATGGCTTCAATCATGTTTAGATTTCTTTAAACGGGTTATTCGTAGTGACTACAGCTTGAAACTTGTTTGATCATACTCCATCGGGGGGAAAAAAACATTTGTCGCGGTTTTTGTTCATAGTTGAACAGCTTGAACGTGTCTGCCTTTCTTTCCTTTCTTCCTTTTATGTTGCCAGGTCTGCACTTTATAAGCCAGCCTGTGGGAGGCAAGCTCAATTAAGCAGTTTCATCTCGTTTTTGCCCCTTTTTTTTGGATTGTGGGTGATTGTAGTTGAACAGCGCCCTGTGGAATAGTCCTGTTACCAGGATTTAGCTCCACCTTAAAATAACTGCTTTAAAAAAGAGCATTTTAAATTGATTATGATCTTCCAACATGTATTTCCTGTTTACTCAAAACAGCTTTCAGTAAGTCATGTGTGTTGCAATTAAATATTGTACTTATTATAATCAGTATAATTAAAATGATACATCATCTTAAATAATGTCATTATCAGTGTTTCTATCATTATTAAACACTACAGACTCATAAATCTAACTGTGACTCACAGCCGCCTCCTCTCCCTCTGCTCCCCGTGCATGGTCAATCATATACACTTTCCACGGGAAATTAATTCCATTATTAAACATGCCGCACTTCAGAAATTTCAATTACCAAAGGCAGCATGAGGCGGAGACAGAAAGTACTGCATGCCTACTCTAATGCATGAATATTGTATTAGGCCAAGACAGTAATCATGGCCGTGAGCTGCAGAAGTCAAGTGTCTAAAGGTCCATTTACACACACATGACTTCTGTCCAGATGGCCACTGCAGACAACAGGTCCATTTATGAAATCTAGTTATGCAGCCATCAAGAACTGAAATGTATTAAAGTGGTACAGGCAGCTGGGAACTTCTAAACATAATGGCAATTGGACTTAATAAGGTTAGGTTTAGTGCTGAAAGCTTCATGGCCGAGCAGCTCGGTTGCACCTGAATAAATGTTGCTGACTGGTTTGCTTGTCGTGGCAACAGTTTGTGAAGCAAGATTTTGTCTGTTATCACTATAGACTGTATATATACTGGACAAACGTTCCGTGAAGTCACCCACAGGTTTTCTGAAGAGCAGGTTTGAAGGTCAAATGGGGCGCCCCCACATGTCACCATCTTGGCAGTGGCTGATTCCGAAAAACCCCGGGCAACCCATAAACTGGAGGATGGGCAAGACTGACAAATCCTGAGTGGGGCAAATGAAGCTCAAACATGCCCCTGACTTGTATTCCCAATCAAGTGCAACTATGGCTAAGAGGCTTTGTTTGGGCTTATTATTGCGGACTGGGTGGTGGGTTTCATAATAGGTGGCTTTGGACAAGCATTAAAAATTATGACCAGCATATTGCCTCAGAAAGCTACAGATACCTGATAATTATTATTAGTAGTGCTAACAGTGCTAATATACACAATGAAAAATAGTAAAATTTTACTCAACAGAAATACCGAAACACTGACTTTATATTCATGGTTTTGGAGTATCCCAGAATCCATTGCATGCTGGTGAGGGAGGCTTGATAATGGCTCAGCTTAATGCTAACTTGCCATGAAAATGCCATAGACACGCTAACGCGTTAGCATCAGCCCCGCTTTCAAGTTATAAAATACATCTATCAACTGTTTCAGAAGACCATAACAGGTCGATTTAACATAAAAAGGTAAATATTACTCACAGACATATGCTCTTTAGGGTTTTAGCGGGGAAAAATTAAGATAAAGTGAAATAAAACCAAGAACCAACGAAGCAGCAGATCGTAGATTGAAGCACTGGTTCAAGGTTCAAAGCAAAGCCACGCTGCAGAAACGGTTGATTATACAGACCCGCTGCAGGGTCTGTAATCAATGTATAGAAATGATCATTTTCCTGACACACACCCCCAAAAACAATGGCCACTCTGAAGAACCGATAAGGAATTGTTAAGCAAAAAGGCTATTGATGTCGATGGATTGAATCATTTCTTAAGGATACTCGAAAAGAACCGGTTCTCGACACGCAACCCTAATAACAACACACTTTTTAAAAAAAATCAAACTCACTTTAAAGACTCACGATTATCTTAGTTAAACACCTAAATACATATTTTGGTTGAACGTACCTCCATAACGACGCAATGTTGCAAACAAGTTGCTGCAAACGCTTGTTTACACTGACAATGAAATCTCGGACTCCCCGGCGAGAACGTGATTGCGCATGAGATTTGACACTGTAAAGGCGTCTATATGGAGCGTTAGTACAAATAGCGACACAACAAATCTTATAATCTCAGATATTTGTAGTGAAAAGCCCAGAATGAACAAGAGTGATCAAGTCCATAGTAGCTAGCAGGGCCGTGAACTCGGCTCACTGGCACAGAGCTGTCACTCAAAGCAACCACGCCTGTAATTATTCACAACTTTATGATTTAAAGTGGTGAGTTACCATATTTTGCAGAGTATAACTTTTTTTTGGCTACTGTGGAAGGACCTGCGTCGTATACTTACTTGCAACTTACATACCGAAAAATCATGCGTTTGGTAGTCATAATAATTATAATAAAGATTTATGTAGGACTTTCACAGGAATCAAAACACTAAACAAAGCAAACTGCAATAAGAAAAGAATAAGTGCCAATAATGAGAAGTAAACTACAACAATGCACAAACATCCCAAATTAATGAGCTGATAATACAGAAAAAAGGTGTGACTTGTACTCTGGTGCGACTTATACTCCGGAAAATACCGTATATAAAAATTCACCTCCTGTATAGTTTTCATGACTGGGAAAACTAGCAAAGGAGACCAAAACCTCTTCTTTGTACCAGACTGTAAACATGTTTATATCTGCTGTAACGTTGGACATTTTAACATGGGGGTCTTTGGGGAGCCAGTCTCAAATGATCATTTGAGGAACTGCAAGATTTGGTGATGGTCTAGTGGTTAAGGCATTGGGCTTGAGACCAGAAGATCCTTGGTTCAAATCCCAACCTGACTGGAAAATCACTAAGGGCCCTTGGGCAAGGTCTTTAATCCCCTAGTTGCTTTCAGTGTGTAGTGAGCACCTTGTATGGCAGCATGGGGTGAATGTGAGGCATAATTTGCAAAGCACTTTGAGCGTCTGATGCAGATGGAAAAGCGCTTATATAAATGCAGTCCATTTACCATTTACTTCCATGTTGGCTTCATTTTTCAGCACCGAATGTTGCCTCTTGGTTATCACATGTAAAGCGGATTCACTTTTCTTTCAGAATCAGCGTCTTTGGGCAAAATGGCACACCGTAATCACAACAGAAGAGAGAGGAGCATTTTTTCACTTACCACTGTTAATTTCCTCACTTGCTATTTCCTTGTGTTTTGCGGACTTGAGCACTCTTTCCACTTGGGTAAAATGTCCCTTGTTGCCATCGAGCCATGAGTGTGAAAAGAAAAAAAAAGGTCAAAGCAATTTATATGTGACACGTAGAGTTTGATCGCTTTGTCATCGCCTCAGGGGCTAAACCTGCTGTTCTCAGAAGTACACCCCATGCGCGCGCACACACACACAAATCTTGTGCTGAATAGAATGTGTGTGCAGGTGTGCATGCCTTTAGTGTGTCTTTGGGTTGTATGTGCAAAACCAAAAGCATCATGGTGCAGAGGTTAATCAAAGGAGTGATTTATTGCTTAGCATACACATTTTTCCCAATGACTTTTTTTTTTTTTTAATGTGTGGCTTCTTTACACAGTGTTGCTTTTGTGGTCATAAAGCTGTAGATGGACATTGTCCTTATTGAACAAGTTTGGTTAGAAAAAATAAGAAAAAAGAACATAGTCAATACATCAAGAACTGAAAATACTGAAAATACTGCATTAGTAAGAAGATTTTATCTTTGGTGACTGTTATAATATGGCTAAGCTGCATCATGTCAGTGAAAAAGAAATCAGCCACAATGATCACTGGCATCATGGCAGCGTGACAATATGGTGGCATGACATTGGAAATGGATGCCAGCAGTTCAACTTGGTGATGTTTTTCTGCCAACGGTTGACAGCAGCAGCTGCCTTCTTCTAATTTTGTGATTTATTTTATTTTTGCTTTGATTTCCCTCAAATGTGCCTCACACATGTAGGTGGGTTGCTGAACTGCTTGGATGAGGTCAGTTTTACCAAAAGTTAATCATTAGGGGAGGTGATGGTCATGCCTCAAGCGTGACAGACATATGTGGGTGGATTTCAGAACTGCCCTGGCAAGGTCAGCCAAAGGTCAATTATTCAGATGAAGGACAAGGTCATTGGAGGCAAGGTCAAAGTTATTGGGATGAATGGACAAGTTTCCACTGGGCAAAGAATTGTAGTTTTTATATGAAATTATTTATTCTTTAATTATGTAGGGTTAGGATAAGGTTTAAGGTTTACTTTCTGTGAAATGTTTAAAGAAGGACTGAAGGACTATACAGCTTTTCCAACTAGCAGATACTCGTATTGCTTTACAGCAGGGGTGGCTTTTAATGAGCCTTTCATTGAATTCAGGTGTGTTGGAGCAGGGAGACAACTAAGAGTGTCAGGAATGTGGCTCTCCAGGACCAAACTTGGCCACCCCTGATTTACAGTGATGCTTCACATTTGCTTCTCCAGCCAAAACATTTACCCATTTTTACAGCTGGGTAGACTGACACAAAGCAGATTAAGTTCCTTGTCCAAGGACACAGACTGGTAGCTTGAGCAAAATTAGAACCCAGAACATCATATTGGTAGACCAGATCGTTATCCGTTGAGCTTCCTGAGCAACACAGACAGATTGGAAATTCGAGCAATACTTCTGTTTCTGTAACATGAGTCTTGTACAGCAGCAGATTTCCAATATGGCCCAGGTCCAGTTTCCTATTTACAAAATTCATGGAACATCTACATATAAACTGCACTTTAAGTTTAGAGAAAATGGTGCATAGTTTCATTAAAATTGATCCTCAGCTTTTAACTCATCTTGCATACAAACCAATAAACAGCCCAACTCATTTGACACATCATTAAAGTGCCACTATTTGGCAAAATAAAATGTATATAGAATTGGTAGATGTGTCACACAAATTTGAAGGTGCATTTTAAGTTTTCCCCAAGCATTTTTCAAACACCTGTGACCTGAGGAGACACTCTGAAGAGTCACAGAGTCTGAACAAATGAAGACTTCAGGAAGGACACGTTGGCACATCGAGAGCAGGTGTAGTGTAACAGATGAAATCGTCCTCATGTACCGTTATTTATTGTACACATCTGCTTGGGTTATGGGAGACAAGGAGACGACGTGGGGGTGGAGAAGACCGGGAGGCAGTAGCTGCTTCCATGAATACCCATCATGCCAATTCCACAGTGATTTATGGAGGGTCTTGCCAAAGCAGGGGACACATGACCTTCACACATAGTTATCAGAGGAAGACATCAGTGGACCGGGATTTCCATCTCACATCCCCGCCCCCCCCCCACACACACACACACACACGCACACCCTCCAGGTCTCCCGTCCAGACTCGGTGTGCTTGCCCGTCTGCAGGTGCAGCTGTGTGCGTGTTTGAGTCAAACTGACATTGAACTAGTCCTCAGGCAAAAGCTGCAGTACTGGTTCTGTGCACGAATCTGTCACCATGGAAGTGTGAGAGCAAGTATTTATGCTGTGACAGTAAAGCAATCAGAGCTTCTTCAGCCAGCACAGTGTTGGAATTTGACAGCCAGTAAAAAAAAAACACCCACATTTTCTCAACGGAAAAAAAATCTGGAATCATAATCTCGTGAATCATTAGAGAAAACCCAACCAGCAACCTCTGGTGCTGAAAGATTAAGCCCCAAATCGTACCTTGTTCCTTGAATGGTCACTTGAGGCTGGCTCCAAAGGTGAGTCACTCCTCATAGAGCCACATGTTAAAGTTTATAACTTTGCTGCAGAAATAAATATGTTTACAGCCTGGTACAAAGAAAGGTTTTGGTTTCTATAACTAAAGTCCCTGACAACTGTTAGGGGGTGAATTTTTATACAACTCATCACTTTGAGCTGTTTTAAATAATAAAATAATGAATATTTAGGGGTGTGGTCCCTTAGTGGACTGGGTCAAGGCAGCTAACTGCTA
Source organism: Thalassophryne amazonica (assembly GCF_902500255.1). Lineage (NCBI taxonomy): Eukaryota > Metazoa > Chordata > Actinopteri > Batrachoidiformes > Batrachoididae > Thalassophryne > Thalassophryne amazonica. The sequence goes on from NC_047119.1 coordinate 28,981,505, forward strand.
GCAGTGGGTTCTAGGTACTGTGGACTTCAGCATGTTGGTCCTTTAGGTTAGGCAGATGTATAAATTGGACCCAAAATGCAGACACAGGTGATGACCTTTTAGTGAAAGTGATAAAGTAATTTATTCTACAAAAAATGCAAAGTTCTGGGTGGTCCAGTGTTGGTTTCAAACAAGGTGGTGGTGGTAGTAAGCAAAATTATCCTTGAAGACCAGTGGGTCTGAAGGCTTGATCTGGAGAAAACAGCCGGCGAGGCTCGGTGCGGCCAGCTGAGAAAACAAAGGAAACAAACAGTTAAATTCAGTCTCAAGATGGTTATCATAAACACAATGTTTAGAGAGCTAAGAACTAGAGCAGGGGTGGCCAAGTTCGGTCCTCGAGAGCCACATTCCTGACACTCTTAGTTGTCTCCCTGCCCCAACACACCTGAATCCAATGAAAGGCTCATTAAAAATCTGCTAATGAGTCTTTCATTGGATTCAGGTGTGTTGGAGCAGGGAGACAACTAAGAGTGTCAGGAATGTGACTCTCGAGGACCGAACTTGGCCACCCCTGAACTAGAGCCTTATTGTGCCATTAACAAACTGACGAGGAGTGGATGAATGAACTGGTATTTTAAACTGCACTGAAGTAGATGACTGACTGCAGGAGTGAGTGGCAAGCAGGTTAGCCATGCCCATGCCTAGGACTCACAAGACAAACAGACATGTGGTGGGAGAGGAAGAACAGCAGAGGGTACAAACAGAAAAAGGTAAAACTAACACTTTCTTAGCATTTTTGTCCACATGGGATAATATGTCTTATTGTGCCATTAATTATATGAATAGACCATCTAAGAAATTTGTGCTTCAGTATTTCCCTTGAGTGAATGTTTAGTATTATTTAATTAGTGTGTTAGCACCATTAGTGCTAAATAACGGCGTATTGATAGTTTAATGATGTCAGCTCCACAATGGTTACTGAGACAATATGTCAGTCATGATTTTAAAAGCACACACCCACCTGTTGTGAAACCACTGCCCAGTCTGTCTTAATCAAGCACCCAAAACAAGATTAACTTATTAACTTTAGTTTGCTTGGTAACAACCAGACAGTTAGACATGTTCAGGCTGCATTAGTCCAGCTCATGTCACACTGGTCTTGTCCGTGGTCCACCTTTTTACCCATTCATGGGTTGGTTGATAGTTAGGTAATATCAAGCGCTGCCCGAATGACAACAGTTTCTTAGTGATACCACTAACAGCCTGCTGATACTAGTGCTTCCTCTTAACAGAATGTCATTTTTAAGGGTCAGTCCACTCAAATTATACTTTTCCTCACTTACCTTTCGTGAAGTCAACCATACGGCAGTTGTAATTTCTATTCAACCAGTATCATTTTCAAATATCCACCATCTGGTATCACAGGTCCAACTTCCAGAATGTCCCTCACAAAGCAAAGTGATACTCCTGAAATCTTAGTATCACTAAGTAGCCGTACATTGGACACAAAGTCAATCCAGTGGTAACCAAAGATCCTCTAGTGCATGGTGATTCTCAGGTCCAAACCTGAGGCGGTTCCTGAGGGTGGGTACCTGGAACATACTATCTCTACAAAGCAGGTAATCTGTGTCAAATTGATAATTCCAAGGCGGCACCACCCTCAGCTCAGTGCTCGTCAGACATCGCCTTTTCTCCTGCTCTGTGTCCCCGAGAGGCTCATAATCGTTTCTGTTACTGTTCCTTTGATTTACTCCACAAAGAACTGGACAGAGACTTTCCGTTCTGCCCACTGAGAGTAAAATAAACGGCTGCTCCGTTACGAGCTCCTCACCCTCTGCTGACAGTATTATGAAGGAGGAAGATATAGTGACTCATTCAACTCTACAAACCTGGTCTACGCTCATCTGATAAGAAAATGTATCAATAAAAATGTCAGAAGATGACGACACGTGATGTATTGCAGAGATTTATCTCAGTTTCCATAATTTAATATTAACATCGGAGTCATTAAATGGTCTTTCCATGACAACTTTTTCACTTATTTCTTTGAGCCGTGTGAGTATTTATTTTACGTTTTGCTTCATGTGCAATGGGCCGCTTTTTTGGACTGAAATGAACACATTGGCGGTAATTTTTCACATTGGCTTTGAGTGCCGTGGATGGCTTTGCGATGCAGTCTGATGAATACGAGAGTTATTTAACAAACAGTAAAACAGCGTGCAGCCCGGGAGGGGAGGAGACTGTGGCATTGTTCCATTTCAGGCCTGTCACTCTGACTGATGACTCTTAGGCCTCAACTCATTCATCTCTCTCTTTTTATTGTATTTATGATTTGGAGTGGAGGAATTACAGCACAGAAGACCTGCAGAGTTGTCCACATTCGTTTAGAAATCTTCTTTTGACTGTCAAGTGTTGGTAGAAAACATCTACCTCATGACAGGACAGGAACTTGTACAAAGCAATGTGCTTTTTTGCTAATTTTCCATTGATTTTTTAAAGAAATTTCGACCTTTTAGACGTTGTTATGCAGGAATGTCGAGAATTTAAAGGCATAGCAATGAACTTCCAAGATTTGAACTAATTTGGGCTCCAGCATGTTGCCATTTGGAGGTGCCAAACATCACTGTAGATGTATGGTAGTTTGCAAGCCGCCAAACAAAATCTGTTTCTTTTTGTGATATTGTCAGCATCTTTACTGAGATTTTCACATATATATATTAAACACAATATTTTCAAAGTAGTTTTAAATGCATGAACATGGATCGATACTCACTTTAAACCATCTTAACTAATTTTCATCTATACCAAGAGTGTAGTTCAAGGAGTAGGGAGCTCAGTGGTATAAGTATATGTAGACCTGTAATCAGTTTCTGCTCATGCTACATGTCTATGTCCTGTGATAGATCTTTCAATTCAATTTAGTTCAGATTATTTAGTTTATATAGCGCCAAATCACAACAAAGTTGCCTCAAGGCGCTTCACACAAGTAAGGTCTAACCTTACCAAACCCTAGAACAAGCACACAGGCGACAGTGGTAAGGAAAAACTCCCTCTGATGATATGAGGAAGAAACCTCAAGCAGACCAGACTCAAAGGGGTGACCCTCTGCTTGGGCCATGCTCAACTGACAATACAAATATACAGGAAATTTTGGGAGTCCGTGCTGGTAGTCTATAGATAGACATGGACACGGACATAGATAGAAGATGTACGTTTTCATCAGCTTCACGCTACAGTACTCAGATATAAGCACCTGCACAGTGGGACTTGTAGCCAATATAGGACTAACTTTTCTTTCTTTAATTGTAGAGCAGGTAGGTCATTGAGGTAAGGAGTTGGTTTACCAATAAGTTGACCTAGGTTCAATTCCTGGTAATGCCACCTGTCTGTGCCCTTGGACATTTCATCTGCATCGTCCCAGTCCACCCAGCTGTAAATGGGTATCAACCTTAGGTGGAGAAGTAACCTGTGTCAGACTGGCGTTGTGTTCAAGGGGGCCACTTTGGAATCCAGGGATGAGCACCAGCACCAATGGCCCATAGAGTCTATATAGGACTTTTTCTGTACCAGGGATGTAGCAAGAATTTTGTTACAAGGAGGAAGGTGAGTCTCCAATGTCCACTAGATGTCATAACAGGGAATAATTTCCTGAAGCAATTGGCTCATTGTGTTTCAAAAATGTTGAAGCAGTGAATCACTCTGTCAAGCAATTGATTCATACTGTGATTCAGATCAGTAAATTCCTTGCTGAGCCAAATGATTCAATTAGTGTTTCAAGTATTTTAAAGCACTAAATCAGGTTTTGAAGCAATGGTTTTGTCTAGTAATTTGTGGATCATGAAACCATGAGTCATTGTTCATGTAAGTGATTCATTTAATGTTTATAGTGCTTTGAAACAGTAAATTGATCCTGAAGCAATTAGTTCATTTAAAATTATAAGCATTTTAGTGGAGTGAATCATTTTTTGAAGTAATTTTTCTGTATTTTAATAAATACCTGTTTTTCTTGCTGTCACCTCAATTGGCACATTTTAGAAGGAGTTTAAACCCAAAATCTGTTCTTCTAGTTTGATCAAACTCTCACAAAGTCAGCTTGTCCCACCACAGAAACATGACATGTAGGACCTCACATTAATTTCTCCCTCACAGCATTAATATGATGTGATGCTCTGCTGAGTTCTTGTCCTTCTAATTGTCACCCCTCTGGTCCCTCCTTCATCAAGTCAAACTGTCGGACATTTATTCACAGGAGCTTTATGTCCAACTCCATTTAGTCAACGATAAATTAGTCGAAGATTACAGAATGTGCTCTGTGCACGCAGTGAATAGCTTTTCACGCTGCATTAACAGGGAAGGTAGAGTTTTGGAAACTACTGGCTCAGGTGCCTTTGCAGGTGAGGAAAAGTTCATTGGCCTTGACTTTGTGGAACCATGCTGTGATCTTTGTTGAATCAATGGATACTCCAGAAGCTGAGCAAGGAAGGGAGTGTCTGGGTTTGTGATTGTCCTGGAGATCTAAGCCTTCAATGACTTCCTGGACTCGGCCATCAGAAGCGTATCTATGTGTGATGAAAGTGATCTCAACAGTGACATTCACTGGGCTCTAAGCCTTTGAGATCAGAATATAACTGGGAAGCATCAGGTCAATGGGCACAGGTGTTTGGTGATGCTGATGTCTTCGCAGGAGAGTCTTTGGGGTCCCAATGCTTCTTGTCTTGCTGTATGATTATGAAATGTGGACGATAAACAGTGACCTAAGGAGATAAGTAGATTTCTATGGTACCAGGGGAGGTGATGGTCTAGTGGTGAAGGCATTGGGCTTGAGACCAGAAGATCCTTGGTTCAAATCCCAGCCTGTCTGGAAAATCACTAAGGGCCCTTGGGCAAGGTCTTTAATCCCCTATTGCTCCCGGTGTGTAGTGAGCACCTTGTATGGCAGCACCCTCACATCGGGGTGAATGTGAGGAATTACTGTAAAGCGGTTTGAGCGCTATATAAATGCAGCCCATTTACCATTTATCTACCATTTACCAGGTGTCTTTGGAGGATCTTTGGGTACCACTGGAACGGCTTTGTGTCAAATGAGCAGTTACGTAGTTTCGTAACATTCAGGTGAGGAGTATCACTTGCATTGTGAGGGAGCATCAACTACATTTTGGACGTGTGGCATGTTTCTCTATGCATGATATGTAGATACCTCAATGCCGAGAGTTCGGACAGCTAGGGAAGGTCAAGAGGATGCCCAATTTCACCTGGCTTTGGCAGATAGATGGCTACTTTTCTGAGGTGAGGATGGGTTGGTTGTCTGCTTGCATGGGTGCCATCCAGGACCCGGGGGATGACATGCAATACCAGTGCATGTTCCCAGATTTGACTTGAAATGAAATCAAGACCACTACCTTTACCCATTGTACTTGATGGTGAAGCTTGACGATAGACGGGAGCCGAGCGTGTATCCTGTGCAGTGCTGTCAAATGAATGATTGCACATGAGCACACACAATCACTCTGTTATTGGCAAAATAAATAGAACATGTTAAGTCAGTTTTGCATGCACATGCGAATGCATGTCCCCCCCGCATACACACATACACACATAGGGAGTCACTGCAGAGACCCATCTGGTAGCTAGTGCAAGTGTAGCACTCAGCGGACCGCTGATTTCATTATCTCAGCATGTTCTCCGTGACCCGGAGAAAAGTGACATCTGATTTACCTCAAGATCAATTTGTATGTAAATCAGTACGAAACTGGAGGGCAATGGAGGGGTGGCATAACAAAAGCTGTTTTTGATTCTACTAGCAGGTTTGTGAGGTTGGTGCAGGCGGCGGTCCCCACAGAGACCCTAATAGAGCTTGTTTAAGTAATAGGACCCCTTGGTCCACAGGGCAGACTCTCTAAAGACGAGCCTGCATAAAACATACTTTCACATCATATCCAGGGCCTATCAGTGGAAAATTAATGCAAATTGCCTTTTAAAACGCACATTAAAAAAAAAAAAACAGCAGAAGAACTGGTTCACATCCCGCGGAGTATGCTGGGATGACTTTTACTTGCTAAAGTGCACTGTCTTGCATTACTGTAACATTCCTGTGACAGTAAAACCCTTAGTTGGATGGTTACAAACTGTAGTCCTGCCAGCCGGTTGTTGTGGCCACGTGGCAGCGAACCTCACTTTGTCGACACCAAAGCCCTCGTTGGGGCCGTAAAACATTAACGGCCACACATTTTATCCTCACATGATCAATGGCCTTTGCCTAAGAGATATTTTGCTCAATTTCCTCGTCTTTCATTTGAGACCCCAAGCAGGCTCTCCTGAACGTTAATGGATCATGTAAGACATGTCATTTGTTGCTCGGAGGCTTCGGCGCTTCTCCGCCACCTGCAGACGGAGCGGCGCTGGTTTATTCTTGCTCCCGCATGCAGCAGTATCATTTCTGTGGCATTTTTATTATGTTGGCATGAAATTTGCAGCAGATATGTTTTTGCTGCCAGGGTGTCTTTGCATACTGGATAGTTTTCCCAGAAGTTAAAGAAGCGTTTCCTCTTTCTATTTATGACTGCTTAAGCCGCAAAGATCTCATATTTCACTCTGAAATCTCTTACTTAATGCTTTGAGTAATGGTTAAAAATGACCTTTAGGTTCAGTTGTGATGAGATAAACATTTCTGTGGCGAGTAGTTCCTGGATTAGAACATGGTTCTTCTTAAAGTGTTTAATTTATCCTGGTGATTGGCTGACCTTGAGACTTGATCTCTGCTAGACCACAGTGTTTATTAGACCAGTGGTTCTCAATCCTGCTCCTTGACTGCACATTATGGCACAGTCTCCATTTCTCCCTGATCTACTGCAACCTGATCAACTATATCAGGCATGATGACCCAATGACCCAATGGAGAGGTGAATGAAGAAAGCAATACACCTCATTTATAGATGCTTTATCATATGCGTTTGAGACACTGTCCAGAGAATCAGGTCCAGACATTGTCCAGGGAATTGGGTCTGGATGTTGTCGAAGGAATTAATTCTGACATTGTACAGAGAATAGAGCAGCGCAGTCTCGTTTGAACCCTGTGTCATATCGCAGGATTTGACCACTGCAATATATATATATATCAAATCAAATCAAATCAATTTTATTTATATAGCGCCAAATCACAACAAACAGTTGCCCCAAGGCGCTTTATATTGTAAGGCAAGGCCATACAATAATTACAGAAAAACCCCAACGGTCAAAACGACCCCCTGTGAGCAAGCACTTGGCGACAGTGGGAAGGAAAAACTCCCTTTTAACAGGAAGAAACCTCCAGCAGAACCAGGCTCAGGGAGGGGCAGTCTTCTGCTGGGACTGGTTGGGGCTGAGGGAGAGAACCAGGAAAAAGACATGCTGTGGAGGGGAGCAGAGATCAATCACTAATGATTAAATGCAGAGTGGTGCATACAGAGCAAAAAGAGAAAGAAACACTCAGTGCATCATGGGAACCCCCCAGCAGTCTAAGTCTATAGCAGCATAACTAAGGGATGGTTCAGGGTCACCTGATCCAGCCCTAACTATAAGCTTTAGCAAAAAGGAAAGTTTTAAGCCTAATCTTAAAAGTAGAGAGGGTGTCTGTCTCCCTGATCCGAATTGGGAGCTGGTTCCAGAGGAGAGGAGCCTGAAAGCTGAAGGCTCTGCCTCCCATTCTACTCTTAAAAACACTAGGAACTACAAGTAAGCCTGCAGTCTGAGAGCGAAGCGCTATATTGGGGTGATATGGTACAATGAGGTCCCTAAGATAAGATGGGACCTGATTATTCAAAACCTTATAAGTAAGAAGAAGAATTCTAAATTCTATTCTAGAATTAACAGGAAGCCAATGAAGAGAGGCCAGTATGGGTGAAATATGCTCTCTCCTTCTAGTCCCCGTCAGTACTCTAGCTGCAGCATTTTTAATTAACTGAAGGCTTTTCAGGGAACTTTTAGGACAACCTGATAATAATGAATTACAATAGTCCAGCCTAGAGGAAATAAATGCATGAATTAGTTTTTCAGCATCACTCTGAGACAAGACCTTTCTAATTTTAGAGATATTGCGCAAATGCAAAAAAGCAGTCCTACATATTTGTTTAATATGCGCATTGAATGACATATCCTGATCAAAAATGACTCCAAGATTTCTCACAGTATTACTAGAGGTCAGGGTAATGCCATCCAGAGTAAGGATCTGGTTAGACACCATGTTTCTAAGATTTGTGGGGCCAAGTACAATAACTTCAGTTTTATCTGAGTTTAAAAGCAGGAAATTAGAGGTCATCCATGTCTTTATGTCTGTAAGACAATTCTGCAGTTTAGCTAATTGGTGTGTGCCTCTGGCTTCATGGATAGATAAAGCTGGGTATCATCTGCGTAACAATGAAAATTTAAGCAATGCTGTCTAATAATACTGCCTAAGGGAAGCATGTATAAAGTGAATAAAATTGGTCCTAGCACAGAACCTTGTGGAACTCCATAATTAACCTTAGTCTGTGAAGAAGATTTCCCATTTACATGAACAAGTTGTAATCTATTAGATAAATATGATTCCAACCATCGCAGCGCAGTGCCTTTAATACCTATGGCATGCTCTAATCTCTGTAATAAAATTTTATGGTCAACAGTATCAAAAGCAGCACTGAGGTCTAACAGAACAAGCACAGAGATGAGTCCACTGTCTGAGGCCATAAGAAGATCATTTGTAACCTTCACTAATGCTGTTTCTGTACTATGATGAATTCTAAACCCTGACTGAAACTCTTCAAATAGATTATTCCTCTGCAGATGATCAGTTAGCTGTTTTACAACTACCCTTTCAAGAATTTTTGAGAGAAAAGGAAGGTTGGAGATTGGCCTATAATTAGCTAAGATAGCTGGGTCAAGTGATGGCTTTTTAAGTAATGGTTTACTTACTGCCACCTTAAAAGCCTGTGGTACATAGCCAACTAATAAAGATAGATTGATCATATTTAAGATCGAAGCATTAATTAATGGTAGGGCTTCCTTGAGCAGCCTGGTAGGAATGGGTCTAATAGACATGTTGATGGTTTGGATGAAGTAACTAATGAAAATAACTCAGACAGAACAATTGGAGAGAAAGAGTCTAACCAAATACCGGCATCACTGAAAGCAGCCAAAGATAACGATACGTCTTTGGGATGGTTATGAGTAATTTTTTCTCTAATAGTTAAAATTTTATTAGCAAAGAAAGTCATGAAGTCATTACTAGTTAAAGTTAAAGGAATACTCGGCTCAATAGAGCTCTGACTCTTTGTCAGCCTGGCTACAGTGCTGAAAAGAAACCTGGGGTTGTTCTTATTTTCTTCAGTTAGTGATGAGTAGTAAGATGTCCTAGCTTTACGGAGGGCTTTTTTTATAGAGCAACAGACTCTTTTTCCAGGCTAAGTGAAGATCTTCTAAATTAGTGAGACGCCATTTTATCTCCAACTTACGGGTTATCTGCTTTAAGCTGCGAGTTTGTGAGTTATACCACGGAGTCAGGCACTTCTGATTTAAGGCTCTCTTTTTCAAAGGAGCTACAGCATCCAAAGTTGTCCTCAATGAGGATATAAAACTATTGACGAGATAATCTATCTTACTCACAGAGTTTAGGTAGCTACTCTGCCCTGTGTTGGTATATGGCATTGGAGAACATAAAGAAGGAATCATATCCTTAAACCTAGTTACAGCGCTTTCTGAAAGACTTCTACTGTAATGAAACTTATTCCCCACTGCTGGGTAGTCCATCAGAGTAAATGTAAATGTTATTAAGAAATGATCAGACAGAAGGGGGTTTTCAGGGAGTACTGTTAAGTCTTCAATTTCCATACCATAAGTCAGAACAAGATCTAAGGTATGATTAAAGTGGTGGGTGGACTCATTTACATTTTGAGCAAAGCCAATCGAGTCTAACAATAGATTAAATGCAGTGTTGAGACTGTCATTCTCAGCATCTGTGTGGATGTTAAAATCGCCCACTATAATTATCTTATCTGAGCTAAGCACTAAGTCAGACAAAAGGTCCGAAAATTCACAGAGAAACTCACAGTAACAACCAGGTGGACGATAGATAACAACAAATAAAACTGGTTTTTGGGACTTCCAATTTGGATGGACAAGACTAAGAGTCAAGCTTTCAAATGAATTAAAGCTTTGTCTGGGTTTTTGATTAATTAATAAGCTGGAATGGAAGATTGCTGCTAATCCTCTGCCTCTGCCCGTGCTACGAGCATTCTGGCAGTTAGTGTGACTCGGGGGTGTTGACTCATTTAAACTAACATATTCATCCTGCTGTAACCAGGTTTCTGTAAGGCAGAATAAATCAATATGTTGATCAATTATTATATCATTTACTAACAGGGACTTAGAAGAGAGAGATCTAATGTTTAATAGACCACATTTAACTGTTTTAGTCTGTGGTGCAGTTGAAGGTGCTATATTATTTTTTCTTTTTGAATTTTTATGCTTAAATAGATTTTTGCTGGTTATTGGTGGTCTGGGAGCAGGAACCGTCTCTACGGGGATGGGGTAATGAGGGGATGGCAGGGGGAGAGAAGCTGCAGAGAGGTGTGTAAGACTACAACTCTGCTTCCTAGTCCCAACCCTGGATAGTCACGGTTTGGAGGATTTAAGAAAATTGGCCAGATTTCTAGAAATGAGAGCTGCTCCATCCAAAGTGGGATGGACGCTGTCTCTCCTAACAAGACCAGGTTTTTCCCAGAAGCTTTGCCAATTATCTATGAAGCCCACCTCATTTTTTGGACACCACTCAGACAGCCAGCAATTCAAGGAGAACATGCGGCTAAACATGTCACTCCCGGTCCGATTGGGGAGGGACCCAGAGAAAACTACAGAGTCCGACATTGTTTTTGCAAAGTTACACACCGATTCAATGTTAATTTTAGTGACCTCCGATTGGCGTAACCGGGTGTCATTACTGCCGACGTGAATTACAATCTTACCAAATTTACGCTTAGCCTTAGCCAGCAGTTTCAAATTTCCTTCAATGTTGCCTGCTCTGGCCCCCAGAAGACAATTGACTATGGTTGCTGGTGTCGCTAACTTCACATTTCGCAAAACAGAGTCGCCAATAACCAGAGTTTGTTCCTCGGCGGGTGTGTCGCCGAGTGGGGAAAAACGGTTAGAGATGTGAACGGGTTGGCGGTGTACACGGGCCTTCTGTTTAGGGCTACGCTTCCTCCTCACAGTCACCCAGTCGGCCTGCTTTCCTGGCTGCTCGGGATCTGCCGGAGGGAAACTAACGGCGGCTAAGCTACCTTGGTCCGCACCGACTACAGGGGCCTGGCTAGCTGTAGGATTTTCCAAGGTGCGGAGCCGAGTCTCCAATTCGCCCGGCCTGGCCTCCAAAGCTACGAATAAGCTACACTTATTACAAGTACCATTACTGCTAAAGGAGGCCGAGGAATAACTAAACATTTCACACCCAGAGCAGAAAAGTGCGGGAGAGACAGGAGAAGCTGCCATGCTAAACCAGCTAAGAGCTAGTAGCTGCGCTAAGCTAGCGGATTTCTAAAAACACACAAAGTGAATAATGTGTAAATAATTTAGAGGTGATTCAGCAGAGGGAGTGCTTTAGTTAAGGCACGTGAAGATTACACTGTGAAACAAATCGTTATCTAGTTAACTAGATCAATCTAACTGCGCAGATTAAATGGCTAACAGATACAGCAAAACACCGCTGTGCTCTGGAACAGGAAGTGATACAATACCACAGTGAGAGCCAACCACCAGTAGAGGCGGGCATCAACAAAAAGTATATATATACGGACCTTATTATTTTTTTAAAAACTATATGGATTTGAATCACATGTTTTTACATCAGACATGCTTGAATCCTCGTGGGCATGCAAGAGTTTTTCACGCCTGTCGGTTACGTCATTCGCCTGTGGGCAGTCTTTGAGTGAGGAGTTGCCCACCCTCTCGACGATTTTTTCATTGTTTAGGAATGGCTCAGAGACTGCTGCTTTGTTTGATAAAAAATTTTTCAAAAACTGTAAGGCACAACTGAGTGGACACCATTCGATAAATTCAGCTGGTTTTCGGTGAAAATTTTAACGGCTGATGAGAGATTTTGGTGTGTAAGTGTCGCTTTAAGGACGGCCCACGGCGCCTGATGGCGATCTGCGCTCCAAGGCGACGGCGGCGTCTCGCTGTTTCAAGCTGAAAACTTCCTAATTTCAGGCTCTGTGGACCCAAGATGTCGTGAGATAACAGAGAACTTTAAGAAGAATTCGGGATCAGGAGTTTATCCAGACATTCCACTGTTAAAGGAGATTTTGTAATGAAAGAACGTGCGGGCAGATTCGCATGTTGGGCCGGACCCGACCGCGGGGGGTCGCCACAGGAAAAACACCTCCGTTGGAAACCTTAGCGGACAAGTTGGAACATGCCCAGCTGTTAAACAATTTCTCAGATACTCACTTGTTGAAAGCCATCAAAAGCCGCATGAATTTTACAAATGGTTTTCAACACGGAGGTGTTTTCCTGTGGCGGCGCGAACGTATTTGGGGCGTCGTCACAGACCCGACTCGGCAAATTCGTCCGCACGTTCTTTCATTACAAAATCTCCTTTAACAGTGGAACGTCCGGGTAAACTCCTGATGCCGACCTCTTCTGAAACTTCTCTGTTCTCTGACGACGACCTGGGTGAACAGCCAGACGGACGCCACCTCCGACCGCGCTGCGCCGATCCACTTTGTGGGCTGTCTTTAAAGCGAAAGAAACTCCACAATCTCTCATCAGTCGTTAAACTTTTCACCGAAAACCAGCTGAATTTCTCGAATAGTGTCCACACAGATATCCCTCACAGGTCCTGAAAAAATTTGATAAAGCAACGCGCGCCGTCTCCCTGCAGCTTCTCAGACAAAGAGATTCCGACACAACTCACTCAAAGCTTGCCCACAGGCGAATGACGTCACCGACAGGCATGACAAAACTCATGCATGTGCACGAGGGTTCAAGCTTGTCTGACGTAAAAACATATGAATCAAATCCATTTATTTTTTGAAAAAAATAAAAAGGACCGCTTTTTTATCACAGACCTCATATATATATATATATATATATATATATATATATATATATATATATATATATATATATATATATATATATATATATATATATATATATATATAAAGTCCTTATTTATGTTAGTTATCAAGTGTTTGTTTTTTAAACATATCAGCGGGACAGCTCAGGTGGGATGGTTTGGAGACAAAGTCAGAAAGGCGAGATTGAGATGGTTTGGACGTGCAGAGGAGGGACCCAGGGTATATAGGGAGAAGGATGCTGAGGATGGAGCCACCAGGCAGGAGGAGAAGAGGGAGGCCAAAGAGGAGGTTTATGGATGTGCTGAGGGAGGACTTGCAGGTGGTTGGTGTGACAGAGGAAGATACAGAGGACAGGGTGAGATGGAAACGATTGATCTGCTGTGGCGACCCCTAACGGGAACAGCTGAAAGACAAAGTAGAAGATCAAGTGTTTGTTATTGCTATTTCATTGAAAGTCTCTGGGATCTGGTTTAACATTTAAACATAAGAGTTAAGTTTTACTTCCATCATTTATGTTGAAGTTTTAGATACAGGCAGGGCTCCCCCTATCTGTGAGAGCCAGTAACATTAGAAATGTGAGACTAATCTACACCCATTGTATACGCACACATTGTATAAAACATGCTGTGTGATCCATTTTCTTGGCCTTTCACAAGATGGACACTGTCTTTGAGGGTCCCGGTCCGGTTTTCATTGTGACCTTTAATAAATCCAAAATGAGGAATACAATGGTTTGGTTCTTGGAAAGGGGCAGTAAATTACATAAAGAACCGGGAAGAAATTGCAATAACGTCACATAGATAAATGGTGCACTGTTTTGTTTTTGGTTGCATTCACCGAAGCAGTCGCGAAAAGTGCAGTTTTTTTTTCGGTTGTCAGTGGTGAAGGGAAGACGAGACAAATGGGAGATGTCGTGTTGGTAAGTGTTAGCCTACACAGCTAACCAGAGTAGCTGTGTTTTCTCGCCTGAAAAACTGCTTCGACATGTTTGTGCTCTGGGTCATAAACAAACTGCAACACATGTCCACTTTCCATTTTCACTTTGTAATTTTCCCAAAAACTCAGAGAAAGTGGCGTGTTTCTGTGCCCGGAAGTAGAGAAATTACATCATGTGCGTCATATTTTACCCCCTTTGAGCCCGCCCTCAAAGGAGACTGCGCTGCCCACTTAGGTAAAGACAGTGTCCAGGGAATCAGGTCTGGATGTTCTCCTTGAAATCTGGTCCAGATGTTGTCTGGACATTGTCTGGAGAATCAGACATATTGTGAAGCACACACCTGGAATCGAACCCGTTTATATTTTGGTCACCCAACTACATCACAGCACCAACTGCTCTGTACCAAAGGATTTTCATCTCAGAAAACAGATCAAATCTCAGCTTGAGTCTCCAATGTTTATTTTTATATGTACGAGGTCTATTAGAAAAGTATCCGACCTTATTTTTTTTTTTAAAAACCATATGGATTTGAATCACATGTGATTGCGTCAGACAAGCTTGAACCCTCGTGCGCATGCGTGAGTTTTTTCATGCCTGTCGGTTGCGTCATTTGCCTGTGAGCAGGCTTTGAGTGAGGTGTGGTCCACCCTCTCGTCGGATTTTTATTGCGAATAAATGTCTGAACGATTTGGAGCTTTGCTGCATCAATTTTTTTCCAGAAACTGTGAGAGACCTCCAGGTGGACACCGTTCAAAAAATTAATATGGCTTTCAGGGACACTTTTATGGGATTAAACAGATTAAGGAGTGTTACTGCCGCTTTAAGGACTGCCCACAACTCCTGAGAGCGCGGCGTGCTCCCAGCCCCCATCGACAGGCTGACACCCCGCTGGAACAACCAGATCATTTCCAACGTGAAGGCTTTGTTGATCTGGGACCTCGTCTGACTTTCACAAAAAGGCAGAAGATGTGGACATCAGCACTTTTTCTGGCACATTCCACCGTTACAGTTTTTTTCATGGAAAGAAAAGCGGAGGGACGCGCCATGGAGCCGTTCATTACGCGGGACAAAACCACCTCAGTGTTGGTCTCACAGGACGGCTTTCAGGTGCAGATGGATTCCGGTTGCTTTCCAGTCGTGTGAATATCCGATTGTGATTGTGCATGAGCTGGACATGCCCCAACATGTCCTGTAAGCTTCATCACGGCGTTTCTTTGCGCCGAGCGGCTGCACCGCGACGCGTGGTGGAGCCGCTTCTCTTTCCATGACAAAAACTCCTGTAACAGTGAAATGTGCCATTCATTTTTAAACTGGACGCTGTCTTGATCCGGTATGTCATCTGACTAGCACAGGAATTGTGAAAAGACGTGGACATCAGCACTTTATCGGCACATTAAGACAGACGTGCGGAGGAGTTCCGCCCGTCGTGGTGCAGCTGCTCGGCGCAAAGAAACGCCGTGATGAAGCCTCACAGGATAAATTTGGGCATGTCCAGCTCATGCACAATCACAATCGGATATTCACACGACTGGAAAGCAACCGGAATCCGTCTGAAATCCACCTGAAAGCTGTCCTGAGAGACCAACACCGAGGTGGTTTTGTCCCGCGTAATGAGCGGCTCCGTGGCGCGTCCCTCCGCTTTTCTTTCCATGAAAAAAACTTATGTAACAGTGAAATGTGCCATTCATTTTTAAACTGGACGCTGTCTTGATCCGGTATGTCATCTGACTAGCACAGGAATTGTGAAAAGACGTTGACATCAGCACTTTATCGGCACATTAAGACAGACGTGCGGAGGAGTTCCGCCTGTCGTGGTGCAGCCGCTCGGCGCAAAGAAACGCCGTGATGAAGCCTCACAGGACATGTTTGGGCATGTCCAGCTCATGCACAATCACAATCGGATATTCAGACGACTGGAAAGCAACCGGAATCCGTCTGAAATCCACCTGAAAGCCATCTTGTGAGACCAACACCGAGGTGGTTTTGTCCCGCGTAATGAGCGGCTCCCTGGGGCATCCCTCCGCTTTTCTTTCCATGAAAAAAACTCCTGTAACGGTGGAATGTGCCGGAAAAAGTGCTGATGTCCACATTTTCTGCCTTTTTGTGAAAGTCAGACGAGGTCCCGGATCAACAAAGCCTTCATGCTGGAAATGATCTGGTTGTTTCAGCGGGGTGTGAGCCTGTCGATGGGGGCTGGGAGCGCGCCGCGCACTCAGGAGTTGTGGGCAGTCCTTAAAGCGGCAGTAACACTCCTTAATCTGTATAATCCCCATAAAATCATCCCTGAAAGCCATATTAATTTTTCGAACAGTGTCCACCTGGAGGTCTCTCACAGTTTCTGGAAAAAAATTGATGCAGCAAAGCTCCAAATCGTTCAGACATTTATTCGCAATAAAAATCAGCCGAGAGGGTGGACCACACCTCACTCAAAGCCTGCGCCCAGGCGAATAACGCAACCGACAGTCATGAAAAAACTCACGCATGCGCACGAGGGTTCAAGCTTGTCTGACGCAATCACACGTGATTCAAATCCATATGGTTTTTAAAAAAAATAATAAGGTCGGATACTTTTGTAATAGACCTCGTATTTGTTAATACCGTTATTGTAGGTTTAACTATGCTATTATACTTTATACACTAATGGTTTTGTTTATCTTGTTAGCTTGCTAGGTACGGTTGGCTTATTAACGGCTAATTTAGCTTTTCTAACTAAAACTAGCTTATTTTTGTTCTTTACAATTTTATTTTACATGGTGTAGATTTTTATTGATTCTTCAGTTTATGTGTTCTTTTAAAGATATCAACATATAGTACCTAAGTTCTTAGGTTTCCATTTGATAGCATATAGAGTATGCTTTTTATTTTCCTATAGTATGCTAACAGAGTTACTTTAGATACCAATACACATTACATCATAGCTTCTGTTTCTATAAAAAAACACCAGATTTATAGCTTAGCCTACTAACTATAATTTAATTTTACTACTAGGCTACATACTAAATTACCTATTCTACAATCTTCTCCTGTATTAATATTTAGGTTTTAATACCTACTCCTGTATATTACGTATATAGTACCATATTTATTGTATATGTTGTTTATTACCCATAATATTTAAATCTAACTTGTATATATGATGTCTTATCTTTCTTATGTCTTATTATTTATTATTATATATACTTTTTTCTTGAGCTGCTTGGGTGGGTAGGGAGAGTTCCCATGGGATAAAAAGCTTTTCAGCGTACCATACCTGGTTCTCAAGACCAGGCACCTAAGTGGCTCTACTCTACTCTTTTGTACTCTTCTATTTTTGTACGCTTCCTTTTTAGATATTTAGATACACCTTAGTATACTAGTATAGTTCCACCTTAGAAATTAAATATAATATATAAGATATACCTTAATGAATTTCCATGTGCCTTCTGGTAAGTTCTAGCTTAAATTTCACACGTCTGTTTCAAGAAAAACTTTCCCCGTTCTACTTCGACACAAAGCTGGGAAACCAGTGATTCTTCAAACAGCAGTTGTGCTGTCACCAGTTTCTCTAAACACAGAACCCGAGAGAGTAACTCTCAGAATTACCATACGTGTCTTGGTGTCTTCTCTCACTAGTCTCTCAGTATTTGAGAACTGCCCCCTCCGCACAGGCTTACCACCCAGTACCAGACTGTCTGCATTTCTTCTTGATGTAAATGTCCACAACATATTCAGTGACTTGGAAATGTTCATGTATCCACCCCCCCTGCAAAAGTGATGATTCAATACCTATTTATAGTCAGAATGATGTTAGTTTGTCCAGTTACTTATGGCCTCTGAAAATGGAGGGACTGTGTATAAATGGTTCATGAAATACCCCCCCCCCCCCCCCCCCCGCCAAACCCTGCTCCAAAATGAAAGCTGATTGCTTCAGTTCATCTCCATCTCCATCTCCATCTGTGCACCAGATGGTCATCGAATTAGAAAAATTGCATTGCTGTCCAAATACTTATGGACCTGCCTGTAGCTAAAAGTAATTTGGACCTCGGCGGAGGTGTGCGCTTTAATGAGTGCCCCCTGTAGTTTTTATCTGGGTTCACAAAGGTCACACAAGATTGAACCTGCAGAGTTCATTGCAAACCCGACGCACGCACGGGGACGCGTGCGTCCTCACTCAGCTTCAAATTATGACATAAATAAAAGCACCCATGTTGCAGGATAGCTGCTATAAATTACGTTGAAGGTGGTTTAATTTTATCTCCGCAGAGAAATGGTCTAGCCAGCCAATCAAAGCATGTCAATCACAGTGACACGGTCATATAAAAGCTCTTTCAGTTATTAAACGACGCCTCCGGCTGACACTGACAGCGTTACTCGCAACTCACAACTTTAATTTGAAGTGAAGAAGAGCTGGCTCTGTCACAGGGAGTGACAGCGCTTTATGGTCCGAATTTGCTTTTTTAATGGTAATATTATGGGTTTTATTTGTAGTTTTAGTTATTTATGTTAAGATGATCAAAGTGGAGCGGCAGCAGAGAGCTTTAAGGTAGACGTGAAGTAATAAAATAAAACCAGAACATTCTGAGATTTATGACGTCCGCCAAGGGTTGACAAGGACTCAAAATAAGAGATATGTGATTCACATCGTGACCTGGACTTTATCTGGATCCGGATTCCACATAATTGCATACTGGTCCAGAATGATCCGACTGATCAAGACGCTGCAATCTGATATTTAAGTCACAAGGTGAAACAAAATGTGTCTTCATGATCTTGGTTTGACATCGTGATGTCATATCCGTCAAGTAGTTTTGACGTAATCCTTAAAAATCTAGATCGGGGTGGGCAATCATGTGCCATGAAGGTCCGACACTGCAGGTTTTCCTTGCTACTGATCACCTCAGCAGGTGATTTCATTGATGATCAGGTGTCTACATTCAGGTGATCAGGTTGCTCATCAGCAACCCACCTGCTGAGGTCACTGGTTACAAGGAAAAACCTGTAGTGTCTTGGCCCTCATTGCCCACTCCTGATCTAGATCATGATCCAGAATCTTGATCAGGATCTACATCACTTCCAAAATACAGGGGGTCTTCCAAGGCCTAACACCAATGTGTGGTGAAAATTTGGTGAAGTAGTTTTGACGTAATCCTCAAAATCAGACAAAGTGAAGCATACAAATTGAAATCCTGATCCAGAATCCGGATCCAGATCACCTGCAAAATTCAGTGGAGTCTTCCATGGCCTAATAGTGCAGCAGATAACAGAATATTTGCAGAGAAATTGTTCAAATCTGGTTACAAGCACCAAAATCTGACTGTGTATACCTTTTGGTACATATTTTAGACAAATAACGTTAGCCATTTGAATTTTCAATCAGGGGCCAAGTGTTGTATGGCTGGGGGGCCTGGCTGCCTTTTTGTTTCTGTCTTTTGTTTTTCCTTCCAGGTGGCTTGCATTTGGGACTGAGTGGCTGTGTTGCTGAGTTTATCAGGACCTCACCCTGATCACCTGCGGCTCGTCAGGACTCACAGCTGTGGTGCATCTATATGGATTGGAACATGGTGGCATTTAAGACTGGAGTATACAGTGTGTATTTGCCAGAGACTCGACCTTGTGACCAGACGGGTGAGATCGTCGTCTCGGGAGCCATCTCATCATCAGTGGATGCAGAGAACGTCCAGGGTTTGATGCACGGTCTGTGAAAGAGGAGGGGGTGAGGTCTCACGCTCGTCAGCACACTTCCTGAGGTACGTTAGATTTTGTGACTAACATTTATACAGTCAGTAAATGTGGTGTCCCTCACACCTTTTTATATTGAGCTGTATGTTAGTCATGTATCGGCTTCCACTGCAGTGGAGTTTTGTGAACTGGATGTTCCATGCCTGCAGGTTGGGAAGCTGATTAGTAATCAAGCCAGGAAGTGTTTGCTGTTTGTACACCTTTAAGTGTTCTCTCTGTGTGTAGAGTGTGGACTCACATAATGGTTCCTTCTTTCACAGACTCGATTTGTTGCGGCCACCTGGGGGGTGTCGGCGGGGTCCTTGGGTCCGAACAGCTTCTGGCTCCAGACCGTTAGCGCTGCTGGGAGCGCACCACGCCAGACCGCACTTTCTTTTGTTATTTTTTGTATCACTGTTATGTATTAAATTCAGTTAGCCTTTGTACCGTGCTCTGCTTATTTCATACTGGGTCCTTCAAACGCTGGTCGGTTCTCCGAGCTGCGTCCGACACATAACACCAAGTAGGGTTCAGTGAAAAATTGCATAGGGGTCAAAATTAAAAAATGTTCCAATCATATTGAAAGCTATACCACATTATGTGTCTGATCATAACTATTCCAAAAAGGTATAGTTTAGTCTATCTATGACTGAATGTGATGGAGTTATGGGGTAAAAACATGATGCAAATTATTGGTTGAGTTAATAAGGTTTTAAAAAGGAATAGTTTGCACCATGTGTCATGCTTAGTTGTCATGTTACGGGGTAACATATGTCACATGCCATAGAATCCAATGGACGTCGACTGTTGTGTGTTGGGGGGGTTTGGCTGGACATTTTGGTGTTCTTTTCTTTTCTTTGCTCTCCAGGTGGTATGCAAACTGTTTTTTTGTCTGTGGAGAAGGTGCTGGCAGAAGAGTCCTTCACCCTCATCAACGTGATATGCAGCACCTGTGGATGATGCTCACGTGCAACCTTGAAGACTTTCAGCTGAGGCAGATAATGAGATGGCATTCTGCATTTAAGCCATGTGTGATTCGAGCAGAATTGCCGGGAACTCGACCTTCTGATATTCGTTTGTGAGACGCTGAGGACCGCGCCTGGGTTTGACACATCGTGCCTGTGAAGGAGGACGGGTGAGGGACACATGCTGTCAGCACACATCAGAGGTGATTTGATTGTCTGAATAATTGTTAACAGTAATTTGGTATTTTGTTACGCAGTATATGTGAATATTGATGAGAGTTGTGCAGCTTGCTTCTCACGGCCGTGGCGTGCGGACAGATGATCCTCCACCTGTTGTGAGAAGCTGCTCATTTACATAAAGCTTAAATTCAGACCTGAATGTGTTGCTGATAGTGTGTGCCTTTGAAGGATATTAGTTGTAGCTGCTGACTTACCTCACCTTTTCTATCCTTCACAGAGTCGGTTTGTCGTGTCCACCTGGGGGGTGTTTGGTGGTGAACGTGAGTCCAGAAGCGCCGGGCTTCGATCCCTTTGGGCGCTGGAGAGCGCGCCGTCCTTCACTCCGCCAGACAGATGCGTTTTATGTTTGTACACCGAGTATTGCACAAAAGGGGGAAAATAAATTTTGTTATTGGAACCGCTTTCTGGTTATTTTAGCGCTGGGTTCAGTCAGACGCAGGTCCGCTCCTCAACCCGCGTCGACACATAACATCGACATTGTTTGACCTTTACCTTACAGACCAAGCATTCAACACAGTCAAAACTATTCAATTTGTTAACCCTATGAACGCAACCAATAATTTGCACCACATTTTACCAAAATTGGAGCAACTTTACAAACTGAAATTGACCTTTGTCACCATTCTTGCTGTTTTTACCCCATAACTCCATAATATTCAGTCATAGATAGTCCAAACTATACCCTTTTGGAATCTTCATGATCAGACAAATAATGTGGTATAGTTTTCAACATGATTGGAGCAATTTTAAAGTTTGACCCCTGTGTAATTCTTCAGTTGACCCCTACCTGGCTGCCTATTGAAAATTTAGGTGGCTAATGTGCTTTTACAAAAGAGTAATGTCTAAGGTGTATGTGTGCCAATTCTTGTTTCCAGAAATGAACAGTTGTTACAGTTATCTGCTCCACTATAATATCTATCTGTGGTGAAACTTTACTCAAAATCCGTGCAGTAGTTTTGATGTAATCCTGCTAACAGACAGACAGAAATAAATAAACGCAGATGATTTTATTACATCCTTGGCAGACATATGTGCTTCTGGCGGCCGATTTTATTTTTATTTTTCAGCTCAAAACATTTTGATGCATAAAAGTATACTTTGAATCTCTCCTATATGATTTCCACCTATGTGACTCCAGCATCACTGCATCACACTTCAGGGCATAAATGGAGTATTATGTCTTTTAACATCGTCTTATGATGTTCTGTTGTGCTTTAAAGGATCCAGACATGGTGGACCATGTCCTCCTCAGGCCATTGAACTCCTCAGGTACCACACACTCCCCACTGCCTCCACTGCATCCACACACACACACACACACACACACACACACACACACACACACACACACACACACACACACACACACACACACACACACACACACACACACACACACACACACACACACACACACACACCTGACTACGAGTTGTTTCACTTCAGATTTGCTGTAAATTACTCCATTAGCGTGTTCTATAACAGCACACGCAAACCTTCTCGGGACCGCCAGAGCGGACAGGATTTGGACCATCACACAGAAGCAAACGTCCACGTGTGGACTCACATCACCTCCCTGGTTGGGAGAATGATTTCTGGGTTGTGTTTGGTGAACTGAGAAAGGTGCTTCTCCTTAATGGTGTCAGTCAACATATGACCTGTAGGGGCGCTGCTAACATAAAGCAGCACAGCTTTTAAATCAAATTCCAAATGTGAAAGTCGATTGTTTTATATTAAATTGAGAGAAAACAATATTGAGTAACATTTTTTCCTACTCTGTCTGACTCACTACTTGACAGTTTTGCCTCCAAGGACATACTGGACTGGCTGCATCAACTTTTGTTTTATTCATTTATTTTTTACAAAAATATTGTCCTTCTGCTTTACATTGCTGTAAGTTGAAAAATAGGCATTCAGCTTTATTTTCTGTTACATTTATTTACTGACTAATGACCTTTTTGCCAAATTAGAGCAAGGAGTTGTTTCTTTGGTTAAAAGGTCAAAACAGGCATTTCCAAGCCATTTTCAGATTTTAATTTTCTTTTTTTAAATTAGTTCAAATAAAAACTTTATTTACGGCTCAAATATGCTCTGTGACATTAGTGGCAGCTGAAATACAGGAACGAGTGATTGCACTGGGGTCAAAGGTCAAATGACACATTTCTGGTAAAAAAAAAAAAAAAAAAAATCAATTTGCTCAAATAAAAACTTGGGGTCAGTGAGTAATTTAAGGCCAAAATCTGCTCAGTAGCCTCAGTGGAGGCAGAGATACAGCAAAGGGTGATTCCACTGGGGTCAAAGGTCAAAAAACGTGTTTCTACTCAGTTTCAAGAAAAATGTTCAGTTCGATCAAATATAAACTTAGGGTCTCTGAGTATAATTTAAATACAAAATCTTCTCTCTGACATAATCACTGAGATACAAAAATGGGTGACTGCATTGGGTCAAAGGTCAAAACAGGCATTTGTGGTGATTTTCAGAACCAATGTTCAATACACACTAGACCACTGAGTAATTTTTTTAAAGTAGATCTGCTACTTAGCCTAAGTAGTTAATTTTCTTGTTTTTAACGGTTACCATAGTAACTCTTCAGTTTCTGACCAAATATTTCATCAAAGCCTATAGAAAGTTGCACTTGCAAATAATTTGACACTAAAATGAAGTCTGTGCAAACAGCAGATCCTCAGATTTGACATAACACCCACAGAAACGCTCGACAGACAGGCATATTATAATGTATTAGCTGTAATTTATTTTTTTCTTTTTAGTCAGGTCAGTACATAGGATGTGTTGTGCAATTGTGATGGTTAACAAAAAGAAACCATCCAGACTGTATCTGCACACACACATAATGTGTGTGTGCGTGTTCCTCCATAACACTTGACATCTTTTATCATTATTTAATTGTTCATATTCAAGAAACTGATCCGTCATAATTTAATCAAGCATCATGGTTAAGAAGCGTCCATCTTTACCTGACAACCAAGTTGGGAAGAGGTTATGTTTTCACCCGTTTGTTTGTGAACAGCCCATAACCCACAATTTTTCAAATATCATTATGAAAGTTTTACAGAGGATTAATATCCTGGTAGGCAAGAACTGATTAAATTTTTCAAATTCATAGTTCAAAGGTCAAAGGTCAAAGTCAGGAAAAATCTTGGAAAATTGTAAAAATCCCTATCCTTTTACACTGAATGAATCTGCAAAAATTCATAACCAAAATTGGAGCAATTTTATCTTTTCACCCCTGTACAAACTGAAACTGACCTTTGTCACCATTTTTGTTGTTTTTACCCCATAACTCCAGAACATTCAGTCATAGATAGTCCAAACTATATCTTTTTGGAATCATTATGATCAGAAAAATAATGTAGTGTAGTTTTCAATTTGATTGGTGCATTTTTAATTTTGACCCCTGTGTAATTCTTCTATTGACCCCTACCTGGCCGCCTATTGAAAATTCAAGTGGCTAGTCGGCTTTTTCAAAAGAGTAATATCTAAGGAGTATTTGTGCCGAATTTGATGCTTTTACAGGCTTTAGCTCTAAATATTCTCTTACCTGCTGCACTATGTGCTCTAGTTTAAATGTTGTGTTCCTGTTATTAGAACATAATGTACTTAAAAATAAAACACTAAACATATAAAATTTTGGAGAAGCTTCATGACAAAGAACAAAGGATGGAAACAAAAAAACCTCACCATGCCTATATTTTTCTTCTCGACAGAAAGAATTAATCTCTCAAACAGTTTTGACAAGTGGCCCTGTGGGGGGCCACTAATGTTATGGCAGGGGACCCTCTTTAAGTAGCCCACATCTTGACTTTTCCCCCCCACCTCTTCAAGCTGAGTGATCTAATTATTGCATGTTAAATGGGCATCTGGTAAATGGTGCATATAATGATGCGCTTCCACAGAATTAAGTGCCTGCCTGTCTTTCTGCTGGGAGTAACGCACAAATTGGCCTTCTTCTGTTCTCTCCTCCCTTTTCTCCGCCCATCCTTCAATTGTGTTCTGGGGGTAACCTCTCAGAGAGACATGCCTCAGGTTCTCCCTGGATTAATGATGGTTGAAAGGAAAACCTTGGGTCTTTGCACAAAGACAGAATTCGCCCCAATGTCTTTGTTTCTGATACTGACTTCTAACACTTGAGAATAGGGATCGGTGAGTCCAAAGATCTAATATCAGGTCAGGTCTGAAAGTGTGTGCTGGTACTGCACATCACTGCATCTATACAATGAAATCACTCTGGGTCCTGGTTGGCAGCCAGTCAGTCAGTCCATCCATCCCCACCTCCTGACAGTACCCATCTATCTACCACAGCCAGGTGATACGTGGGCATCCCTTTGGCCTCTTCCAGGTTCTGGGGTCCTCAACACTGAGGCACCTGTGCACTGGATCATGAGAAACACACCACATGGCCAAAATATCACAGCTGACTTTTCCTCACGATGCAAGCCTCATGAATTGCCCTAAGTGACAGTTCATTTGCTATAAAGTCGTTCCTAGGATGCTCTTGAGAGACTAAGTACCAAAGACATCCAGTCTTCGCCTTGGGTGACTGGTTAGGGTCTAGTCACACAACCATAGTGCAAGACTGGGAAGCACAGAGTCCTGAAAGCTGAAAGACTTGGATCTTTGTTTTCTTACAAACACATCCGTCCAACAACCTCATGATGGCATGAGCTCGTCTTCCAAGGCATCTCTTGATCTCAAAGACCGAGGACCTAGAGATGTGAATGTCACTGCCATGCTCAGTGACTGTTTCAAAGATACTATCATCACAAATAGATTCACTTTTGATGGCCACATCCAGGAAGTTACTGAAAGCCTGGATCTTAGTCTTGATCCAGGACCATCACAAACCCAGACACTCCGACTCCTCCGTCAGCTTTTTAAGTGCCCCAAGATTGATCTTTCAGACTGTCCTTTTCTCATGTCATATTCAGAAATTTGTACTGTATTTTTCTCAGCGATAAGTCATGTTGATGGAGCTGCTAAGTTACTATATAATGTCTGCTTGACTTTGCTAATAATAGAAACAGTTACAGACATAAACCTAGTGCAGCTGATCTGCTCTGTGTGAGCCTGATCCCGTCAGATCTCAGAAGCTAAACAGTGCAGTACCTGGTTAGTACTTGGATGGGAGACCTCTTTGGAACACCAGTGGCTGTGTGTGTTTCTCCAGGTTACACTGGAGGTGCGTCAGGAAGGGCATCCGGCGTAAAACCTGTGCCAGATACAAATACGGTTCGGGCTGTATCTGCTGTGGTGACCCCGAACACAACGGGAGCAGTCGAATGGACAACAACAACAGACATAAACCTGGCATGGCAAGACTAGAAATAAACATCTGATGTTATTGGCTTTGGGCCAAAGCAAATGGATGATGTACTAGTGTAACCACTTTCAAGACATAAACAAAGCTTTTCTCCTCCTCAGCCACTCCTCCTCATACCTCCTCTGCATTGAGCAAAAGGAATGTCAGTTGGAGCATTTTAACAGCTCCAACAGATACCTGTGTGGTAAAAGCCAGACATATGTGGGTTGTAGTCCAGCCACATTCTTGGTCAGAAGTGTTTTTTATTCTCTAAATATGATTTAGGGACTTATTTCTGGAAAGCAGCTGCCGTTCACCATCTTGCAAAATTCAACAGCTACACAGTGAGGTGAGTACTGCTGTCTCTTTTTAAAAGTGCGGTTTCACAGGGCAGGACGTGCCTGGTTTAAATGTTTATTTGGGCAGAAGCATGATGGATATCAAAAAGATTATTTTGGCTGAAGAAAGAAACAAAGATTTAGCATGAAATACCATATAATTTAAAACAAAAACAACTTGAATGCTTGCAGGTATTGTTAACAAGAGAACGATAAACATCCTGTAACTGGGTCACATTTTCTGTAGACCGCAGTGTGACAGTACTGGGTTGGGGGAGATCTCACAGACTGGGGCTGAGTTGAGGAAACTTTTATCCTTAAAGCAAGCAGCAAGCCAGATTTAGGCTTCGATGACATGTTGCAGAAGTCAGAAATTAGCCAGTTCTGGCATAAATTTTGCTTTTTGCAGGGTATTTCTGCATACACTTTAACAGAAGTGTGGAACTTAAAACTGCAGTATGCAGGATCTATGGTATTAGTAGAAATGGAATAGTGCATTCATAGCCAGCTGTTCATTAGTGTATAATTTACCTGCAACAAGAAATCAGTGTGTTTTTACAAGGTCAGAATGAGTCCTTCATATCTACATGGGATTGGGCCCCTTTATGGAGGACGCCATGTTGCACCGCCATATTGATAAAATAGCTCAAAAGGGACATACTTAGTCTTATTTTGACGCACAGCTGGAAGATTGAAGGAAAAAGAAGATAAAACACTGGTTGCTCCTCTGTACACTGTCTACTGGTTCCTAGTGCAGGTTAACAAGATTGCGTACTCTCATTTTTTGTGAAATGGAAGCTCATACATATTACTCATCAACAGTGGGGGGCACAGCTAACCTAACAGCTAGCTTTGCTAATCTGCTAATGCTTAACTGGTAAATCACTAAAACATTTAGCTGAAACTACCAATAACCGCTAATATTTAACTTTTATTATGACCAAGATGTGCATAAATGATTAAATTAACAAATAAAATTAAACAGTAGAATCTATTTGACATACAGTTTATTCACAGTAGAGAAAGTATTAAACAAATAAGAAATATCCAAAGTGTACGGCCTTTGGGTTTTGAAAGATTTAAGTCATAAAAAGAATTTTCTTTGGCACCACTATAAGTTTATTTATTAGCCTTTCGATGGGGAATTCATAATATGAGCAGAATCCACGTTGTCCAGAAAAAAAAATAGTAAATAGTTCCCCAGAGAGGGAAAAATTCAAAAGAACAGACAGCCTTGAACTACGTTTGGTAGCGACCCACACAGTCTATGATAGTGATGTCATGGATCACGCGGAGGCTTCCCTCGACTTGCGGGAGGGATGTTGGCAAGCACATGGAAACAGCCAATCAGAGCAGAGAGGCATGGTGACGTCTGCTGGATGCTCTCTTGAATAACATTTTCCAACATGGCGGAAAACATTCAGAAACAGCTTACTTCTGTATAAATCTAATATATTTTTCATATTTTGCAAAATTTACTGAAAAATAAACACTTCTAAATCTAAAAATGTTTTTGAAATCAAATAGCACCTCTGTAGTGATTTACAAGTCGTCTTACAGATGTTAGCATGCCTGCATGCTACGCATCACACAAAAATGTTAGCGGACAAAGATTGAGGAACTAAATTTAGTGGAAGCTAATTGTCTGCTAATGGTTTTCACAGTAATTTGAAAAGCTAATCCACTAATGAAGAAGTTAGCGGCACTCATTAGCTGTTAGCTAATCAGCTGAACTGTGTCCACCGCTGCTTATCACAAGAAAAGGCAATGTAGCATGAATCCCCATCGCCACAAAAGCAAAGACATGAAAGAAACAAGATTGTCACCAGCAGCGGCATCATGCAATCTGCAACCTTGCCACTAGATGACACTAAATCCTACAAACGTTATCTTTAAGGGATTCATTCAATGGAACCCAGGTTATATATAACTATAATATGTTGATTATTATCATGATTATTATTTGCACAATATGACTTCTTTCAGTGGTAATCTTGGAAGTAGCTGCAGATGGTAAACAATGTTGTAGCCTCACTCGTCATCTGACTTGAAATAATGATGATATTGTCTTCCGCAGTTTTTCCATTCCGCTGTTCTGTACCATAAAGCAATTTTCTCTTCAAATAAAACATTTTGCTTCCTCGTGGAAAGAA